>NW_006408527.1:745458-746616 GCF_000296735.1 Chrysochloris asiatica | reverse complement strand
CCATTCTGTGGGTTCCCTTTTTACTCTTTTGTTGAAGTCTTCTGGTGCACGAAAGTTTTTAATTTTTAGTATGTCCCAATCATCTATGTTGTCTACTGTTGTTTTTGTAATTTTCAAAATGTTTGGTAGTCTGTGTATGCCCTGTATTAGAGCCCTCACATTTGAGATTCACATTTAGTCTTTAAGCCATGCTGAGTTGGTTTTTGTATATGGTGTGAGGTGAGGGTCTTGTTTCAGTCTTTTGCATATCGCTTTCCAGTTCTGCCAACACCATCTGCTGAAGAGACTATCTCCTCCCCATGTAATATACTTAAGCACTTTGTCAAAAATCAGTTGGCTGTATGTTGATGGGTTAATTTCTAGAATCTTGATTCTGTTCCATTGATTAATGTATCTTTCATTGTACTAGTACCAGGCTGATTTGACCACTGCAGCTGTGTAGCAAATTTTGAAATCAAGTTGTGAGAGGCTTCCAACCTTATTCTTCTTATTAAACAGTATTTTACTTATGCTGGGTCTCTTTCCTTTCCATATAAAGTTTGTAAAAGTTTTTTCCATCTCTTTGAAAAATGTCATTGGAATCTGGATTAGAATTGCATTATATGTATAAATTGCTTTAGGCAGTATTGGCATTTTCACAATGTTAAGTCTTCCTATCCATGAGCATGGTACATTTTTACATTTTTGCAGGTCTCTTTTGGTTTCTTGTAGTAGTGTTTTGTAGTTTTCTTTGTATAGGTCCTTTGTCTCTCTGGTTACATTTATTCCCAGATATTTCATCCTTTGGATGGCCACTGTAAATGGTATTACTTTCCTAATGTCCCTTTCAGTGCTGTCATTATTGGTTTAAAGGCATCCAACTGATTTTTGTATGTTGATCTTATATCCTGCCACTTTGCTCAATCTTCCAATGAGGTCTAGTAGCTTTTTTACTGAGTCTTTGGGGTTTGGTATGCAGAGGATCATATCATCTGCAAATAGAGAGAATTTTACTTCCTTTTTGCCAATTTGGATGCCTTTAGTTTCCCTGTCTTGCCATATAGCTCTTGCTAAGACTTCTAGCAAAATATTCAATAGGAGTGGTGACAAACAGCATCCTTGTCTGGTTCCTGTTCAAAGAGAGAAGACTTTCAGTTTCTTTCCATTGAGAGTAACATA
>NW_006408527.1:738998-744802 GCF_000296735.1 Chrysochloris asiatica | reverse complement strand
AGACTGCAAGGTCAGTTTAAACCACAAGGTCAGCAGTTCAAGCTCACTAGCCATTCCTCAGGAACCATTATGAGTCAGAAGTGACTCAATGGCACTTAACAACAACAGACTTGTTTTAATTTTCTTCAGCTTCAGCTTGAACTTACATGAGCAGTTAACTGTCATTTCTACAGTCTGCTCTGGCCTTATTTTGGCTGATAATATTGAGGTTTCCCACTGTCTCTCCTTACAAATATAGTCAATTTGATTTTTCTGTATTCCATCTGATGCGGCCCATGGGTAGAGTCACCTTTTCTGTTGTTGGAAAAAAAGAACATTCAATGAAGAAGTCATTGGTCTTGCAAAATTCTATTACGGGATCTCCAGCATCATTTCTATCACCTATTTTTTAAACTACTGATCCTTCCTCTTTGTTTCCAACCTTTGCATTCCAATCACCACTAATTATCAATACATCTTGATTGCATGTTTGATTCAGTTCAGACTGAAGAAATTGGGAGTATTTTTCAGTTTCATCATGACTGTCTTTAGTGGTTGGTCCATAAAATTTACAGCCTAAAATAGACAGTGTTATCCTATTATACACAGAAGGTTGCTGGTGTACAGTGTAAAATATGTTGCTTATGTCCATACATCAGAACTAGCAGATCTGAGATTAGAGCCTGTCTTAAGACTCCAAGAACATCGTTCTCATTTAACCTATGCTCCAATTCTACAAGAGGATAAAAGATTTGTGGAGAAATATTTTTTAAAGTAGTAAGAGGTTACTTTTAAGAGAAAAAAATTAATTTAATATGTGACTTAAAATGTGATAAAAGGTCCAAAACTATTTCTAAAACAAACAGAAAGTAGCACGTTTATCCCCTCAAAATAGCACATGTCCAACAGACTCGTAATGTGGTGCTGTAATATCAGCACTGAAGTGCAAATGACGAGGTCGGCAGTTCAAACCCACTAGTTGCTTCTTGGAAACCGTGTATAGGGTTGCCATGAGTAGGAACAGACAACAAGAACAACAAACACAACAACATGCCTATAACATTAATTTCCCCATTAAAAACGTGAATGGCTGGTATATGCTTATGTGTATGTATAGTGTGCATGTGTGCACTGATAAGTACAACATTAAACTTTTATTTCTTTCTTTCTATATAAATGTATAGATTGGAGATCAATCAAATAAAGTATAAAAATCTAAAATGATCACAAAAGCTACAAACTTAGACAAATTGAAGTAATTATTTCTTTTCTTTATCAAATTGGACTGATCATCTTGAAGAATTTTACCGGATACTGTAATATAATGGACATGCCTCATTGATAATCATTCTGCAGCCAAAATTAGAAATTTTCATCATCTTCAAACACGGCACAGTGTGTTACCAAACAGATATCTACATTCTGCAGTGCAAATTCTTACTGCACAAAAATAAAATGAGTTGTAGAAAAGTCTATCATAAGATTTCACAATGCATGAGTAGCTTAGGACACATTATGTATTCAGGAGAGTTAGACAAAGCTATTAACTCATCAACACTGCATTACCTAATGAAATTCTTCCACATTAGCTAAGCAGGAACATTACATCATTCCTATTTTTACTATTTATGTCATAGGCCATATTTTAGTCTCATAGATTTTTTTCAGACCAATTTCTTTTAAGATTTACATTTAAAGAAATAGTTTGTAAACTAAAAATACGAAATATTAAATGAAGTACTATACTCACAAAGATTTTCTTAGCATTCATCTCTTAATAATACTTTCACACTGACTGTTTTCCATTTATATTTGATCTTTGCCTGTGGAGGCAGAGACTACTAATTGCTCCCTCATTATATATTCTCTTCTTTCTTAGTAAAGAAAATAACTTTTAGCTGAGCAAATGATCACTCTGAATAAGGACATTTATCAGCATTCTATACAATGTAAACTGTGGGGAAGAAAAATTTTTCAAACTGTCTTTACAGAGAATGGTTTTGTCTTTCTTCAACCTTTTTTCTTTCTTGCTGGATGGAAATCAGATTGACGGTTGTATATCAAGCAGCCATTTTGGACCATGAGACTGAAGGCATATTGCTAAGGATGGCATAGCAAAAAGATATCACAGCTGGTCCCTGAAATAGTGAAGCCCTGCAATGATTAACTGTGGATATCTCTTATTAGAGAGAAAAAAGAAAACAAAAAAAAAAAAACATGGCATCTTGTTTAAGTCATTGTTATTTTGGGTTCTCTTACAGTACAACTAATTAAAAAGTGATAAACCCATCTCAACTCTTTTCTTTTCTAAAACCCAATTTTTCACATTATATATGTTAGAGACAATGCTTGGGCTACATTTATCAAGTACAAAAGCATATTGCAAAGGCAAGATTTAACATTAACTTGGAATACAACACAAAATCATTAATATCACTAGGATTGGTGTTAACAAGTGTGGTATCTCACATTGTTCCTCATCCCTCAAAGGATATCCATCCATATTAGAACATATAGAACCCATTTGTTGTTGTTAAGTGCCATCGAGTCAGTTCTGACCCATAGGAACCCTATATAGGGTTTCCAAGGAGACTCTGGTGAGCTTGAACTGCCAACCTTGCAGTTCAAACACCTTTGCAGTCTGGCGCATTAACCCACAGCGTCACACCAGGACTCCTTAGAACCCATAGGAATGTTTACTTTTAAGTTTAGTCACAGAATAATATGTGACAAATAGAATTTTAAATTGCTTAATATTTCTTAGATTATATGGATGGTGGTTGGTGGTGGTTACGTGCCACAGAGTCAGTTCTAATTCATAGCAACCTTGAAGAGGGTTTCCAAGGCTGTGAATGTTTACCAGAGCAGAAAGTCTCATCTTTCTCCTACGGAACCTATGGTATTTTTGAACTGCTGACCTTGAGGTTAGCAGCCCAACTCATAACCACTACACTCCCAGATCTCCTTAGATTATATGGATACTAACAGTAAAATCACCTTCTAAAGACTTTATACACTGAATTGCAATATTAATATTTATAACATTATGAGTAACTGAGCAGAAGCTTGTTTTTATTTTTTTCCTTCTTTTCCTTTAGTAACTATTTCATTCCCAAAGCTGTTGACATGGGTCTACAATTCAAACCCACCAGCTCCTCAGACACCCTATATAGGATCACTGTGAGTTTCAAAGCGTTTCTAGATCAAGAAAGACTAGGAAGAAGGACATCTCAGTCTACTTCTGAAAGTATTTGTCACTGAAAACTTCATAAGAACAGCAGAACACTGTCTGATATGCACCCAAAAGGTGAGCTCCTCAGCTTGGAAAGCACTCAAAATACAGCTAGGGAAGAGCTGCTTCCTCAAATTAAAGTCCATCTTAAAGATATGCAGTAAAGCTTCAGAATCTTCATATGCTGATGTAGCATGCTTCAAATGAGAAGAAACAGCTGTGTATAGCCATTAATAATCAGAATGTGGATTGTACAAGTATGAATCTAAAAAAAAAGAAAGTTGTCAAATTTGTAAAACATACACACTGATATCCTAGGCCCTAGTGTGCTGAAATGGGCTGGTATTGGTCATTCTGAATTGAACAGTCTTATGATCTGCTATGTCAGGAATGCCAAATTAAAGAGCATGGTGTACTTTCATCATCAAAAAGAACCTTTCAAGATCTATCATGAAGTGAAACATTGTCAGTGATGGGATAATATTCATGTGCTCACAGGGAAGACCAGTCAATATGACTATAATTTAAAGTTGCACACCAACCACTAATGCCAAAGATGAAGAAATTCTGTAGCCTGAATGTGAAATCTAGAATCAAAGAAAAATCAGCAGTTAGAAATTATAATCTTGTTCATAAAAATGATGACAGAGATTACATGACAGAATTTTACCACAACAATAAGTTACTCACTGAAAGTGCCTTTATTCAACAACACAAACAGGAACTGTACAGATGGACTTCCCTGGACATACTACACAAGAATCCTATCAACACATTCATGGATCCACTGCTGAACAGGCCATCTGTTGCTCAAATGCAAGTTCCCGTTGAAGCTGAAGAAAATTAAAACAAGTACATGAGAGCCAAAGTATAAGCTTGGGTATATTTCACCTGAATTTAGAGGCCATCTCAAGAACAGATTTAACACACTGAACATGAATGACCAATTACCAGAGAAGTTATGAAACTATATCAAGGATATTGCACAGGAAGAAATCAAAATGTCATTGTTATGTGCCGTGGAGTCGGTTCCGACTCATTGCAACCCTGTACAGGGGTCCTGAGGCTGTAAATCTTTTATGGGAGCAGAAAGCCTCATCTTTTTCCCACGGGACAGCTGGTAGTTTTGAACTGCTGACCATGAAGATCCCAGCCCGATTCATAACCACTACACTATTAGAAAGACAAACAAAAAACCTAAATGGATGTCAGAAGAGACCCTGAAACTTGCTCTTAAATGTACAATAGCTAAACCAAAAGAAGAAATGATGAAGTAAACAGGTGACCAGATGATTTGAACGGGTGACTCAAGAAGACAAAGACAAATATTATAATGAAATGTGCAAAGACCTGGAGTGAGAAATCCAAAAGGAAAGAGCACATTCAGTATTACTCAAGCTGAAAGAACTGAAGAAAAAATTTTAGTCTCGACTTGCAATATTGAAGGATTCTATAAGGAGCTCTGGTAGCATAGTGGTTACGAATCGGGCTGCGAACCTTAAGGCCAGTGGTTCGAAACTACCAGCTGCTCCGTGGCAGAAAGATGAGGCTTTCTACTCCCATAAAGATTTACACCCTCAGAAACCCTGTACAGGGTCGCTATGGGTCGGAACCGACTCGACGGCACTTAACAACAACAACAACAATAGGAGTCTACTTTTTTGGCCCGCATGTCATTGGCTCCAAGAAACTCCAGAAGCTCTCCCCTCCACTGAAATATTTTATCCTATGCCTTTTGGTTCTTACGCTTACAAAACCTCTTAATTTTATAGATCTGGAGCCATTGCAATGGATCCTGCTCACAGAGTCAACTGCTTAAACAATTGGGGATCATGTCTGACTTCCTCTGACTCCGCAAGAGGAAAAAAGGACCAAACTCAAAATCATTCCAAGGCCTATCCCTATGAAGTGGTCAGACATGCCTCCATCCTGTATCAGTGCTTTCAAAATCTGTTAGACTTGAGAACCAATGAGAAAACTCATCCTTAGGATTTTGTTTCTCTATAACACCATTCTTTCTGGACCACATGTCTTAGGCCTAGGCCGGGTGGTGTTTGAGAAGCAAAACCCAAGAACACAAATACGTGTCTATACACATAATCAAGGATTTGCTTACAATTGTAGAGTCCCAGGTCTGCCCAAGGCAATATGCATATGAAAGGTTAGTCCAAGGGAGAAGAAAAAACTGAGCTTGTGTGTTTTAAAAGGTTTGTGTCTGACTGCCTTATGAATATTGGTTTATCTTGCCTATCATTGTAAAAGAGATCCACATGTGTGATAGTAATATTGGAAATTATGATTATAGAGAGCTTGTAAGTCTGCCTTCTGCCTATACTTGATTGGATTTACTAAATTGTTGTTGTTGTTATGTGTCGTGGAGTTGGTTCCCACTCACAGTGACCTTGTAAAGGGTTTCCAGGGCTGTAAATCTTTATGGGAGCAGAAACCCTCATCTTTCTCCCGTGGAACTGCTGGTAGTTTCAAACTGCTGACCCTGAGGTTCGCAGACCCATTTGTAACCACTACGCTACCAGAGCTCCTTGGATTTACTAAATGGGGAGTTAAAATTGGCCTAGAAAAAATAGGCTTTTTG
>NW_006408527.1:723605-738623 GCF_000296735.1 Chrysochloris asiatica | reverse complement strand
GACTTCGAACCACAAGGTGGTCAGCAATTAAAACCCACCAGATGCTTGTCAGAAACCCTATACAGGATCACTATGAAACAGAATTCACTTGACAGCGCTTAACAACAACAACAACTATAACAACACAGGAAGCATGAAAAGAAAATGGAAGGAATGCACTGAGTCACTCTAACAAAAGAACTGGACAACATTTAGCCATTCAGGTGGTAGCATATGATCAAGAATCAAAAGTATTGAAGGAGGAACTTCAAGATGCACTAAAAACATTGGCCAAAAACAATGTTTTTTGGAACTGATGGAATACTAATTGAGATGTTTCAATAAAATGATGCAATGCTAGAAGTGTCACTCATCTATACCAAGAAATAGGGAAGACAGTTAGTTACCTAGCCAATTTCATGCCAATTCCAAAGAAAGGTGATCCAAAAGAATGTACACATTTTTGAGCAATTATCATTAATATCTCACAGAAGTAAAACGATGCTGAAGGTAATTCAAAAATTATTGCAGCACTCATAAAAAGTAACTTCCTGAAAATCAAACTGGATGAAAATAGGATTTGGAAGGAGGGTTATTGTTGCTGATACCAGATGGATCTTCACTGAATATCAGAAAAATGCTTACCTGTGTTTTATTGATTACGCAAAGCATTTAACTGCATGGATCATAACAAATTTAGGATAACATTGCAAACAAAGGGAATTCCAGAACACTTAATTGTGCTCATGGGGAACCTGTACATAAACCAAAAGGCAGTTGATTTAAAGAACATGGAGCTAAAATCATGAAAGGTGTCCGTTAGAGTTTTATCCTTTCTGTTTGTAGAAATTTATTTATCCAATCTGTATGCTGAGCAAATGATCTGAACTATATGAAGAAGAACATAGCATCAGGATCTAAGGATGATTCATTAACATCTTGCTATATGCAGATGACATAACTTTGGTGGCTGAAAGTAAGGACTTGAAGGACTTAATTGATGAAGATCAAAGACTACCGCATTCAGTATGGATTACATATCAACATAAAAAAACAAAAATCCACACATTATGATAAATGGAGAAAATATTGAAGTTTTCAAAGAATTCATTTTGTTTGGATCCACAAGAAATCAAACAATGTATTGCATTAGGCAAATCTACTGCTAAAGCGTTAAAAAGGAAAGATGTCACTTTGAAGACTATGATGCACTTGACCCTAGCCATGGTATTTTAAATTGCCTTCTGCGCATGCAAAAACTGGGTAATGAATAAGGAAGACTGAAGAAGAACTGATGCCTTTGAATTATGGTGTTGGCAAAGAACATTGAACATACCTTGGACTAGCAGAAAAACTAACAAATCTTTCTTCAAAGAAGTGTAGCCAGAATGCTTCTTTGAATGAAATATGGCAAGATTTCATCTCATATACTTAGGACTTGTTATCAAAAGGCTCCCTGGAGAAGGACCTCATGTTTGCTAAAGAAGAGGGTCAGCAAAAATTAGGAAGAACATCAAAGGGAAGGACTGACACTGGGCTGCAACAGCGGGCTCAAACACAGCAAAGACTGTGAAGATGGCATAGGACTAGGTAGTGTGCAATTCTGTTGTACATATGGTCTCTGTGACAGCACCTAACAACAAAAACAACATATAGTACTCAGGTTCTGTTACAAGGTACATGTTTTTGGAATCAATCTGTAAATTTTATTTATTCATCCTATCAACATTTTCCCCACTAAGAAAATATGTTGCTGCTGTTTTAGTTAGGTGCTGTTGAGTCAGAATCCATTTCAGTAAAGGAAGGCCCCAAAAGCTCTGCTCCATTCATGTTATTATAGTAAACTCTACTTTGAGGAGGCAGCTCTTCTCCAGTCATATTGTGAGTGCTTCCTGACCTGAGGGGGTTCATTTTCTGGTACTGTATCTGACAATATTCTACTGCTACTCATTAAGGTTTGAGTGGCTAACCACTCTGAAGTGGTTTCCTTGCCTTCTTCCTAGTCTGACCCGTTTTGGAAGGTCCACTGAAACCTATCCACAGTGTTTAATCCTTTTGGTATTTCGAATACCAGAAGCATAGCTTTCAGTATTACAGCAACAGGCAAGCCACCACAATATAACAAATTGACAAAAATATGGTGCAGGAAAACATGTATTGTATTTCAAATTTAAAGGAGCTCTGGTAGCGTAGTGGTTACGAATCGGGCTACTAATCTCATGGTCAGCAGTTCGAAACTACCAGTTGTTCCACAGGTAAAAAGATGAGGGTTACTGCTCCTGTAAAGATTTACAGCCTCGGAAACCCTGCACAGGGTCGCTATGAGTCGGAACCGACTCCACAGCATATAACAGCAACAACATTCCAAATTTAAGATTTTATAGTTCTATGAATTTTTTCATGAAATTACAAAACTACAGCATGGAAGAGACTTTAGTAAGAACCAGTAGTTTAATACTCAGTGGAACACAGCAGGATAAAACAATATTAACATTCCCTTGTCATTGACTGCCATCCAGTAGATTTGGATTCATTGTGACCCTGCATAGCGATGCCAGGGAGTAGCTGGTAGGTTTGAACTGCCAACCTTCTGGTTCACAATCCAGTGCTGATCCTACAGTGTCACATCAGGAATCCATTCAAGGTTATTAGAAAAAAGTTGGAAGGCATTATTTTATCCAATTTTTCATTTATTCTTTTGAGAAATGAGCATTATTTGCCAACATGAGGAAACTATTGAATAAGACTTAAATATAAAACATGCGATTTTTCCTCTATAGCGTATTGTCTAATGAAGAATGGACATGAGTGTACAAAGTGTACGCATAGACCATTTTAACAACTGTATAGTGAGAATTCTCAGTGGAATTTTTTTTAAAGCAAGGCATTGATATTTTTGTTAAAGCCATCTATAACAGATTTCTTAACTATAACAATATTATTATTTATAATTTAAGGAGCCCTGGTGGCACTGTAAGATAAGCATTAGACTGCTAATCAAAAGTCACCAGCTCAAACCCACCAGTCACTCCAGGTGAGAAAGACGAGGTGATCTGCACCCATAAAGATTTACAGCCTTGGTATAAGTCAGTACAAGTAGGGAGCAACTCGATGGTAAAGGGTTTGTTTGTTGTGCTATTTATAATTTATATATGACATGTTGATGTTGTTAAGTGCTGTTGAGTCAGTTCCAACCCATGCATAACAAACCTGTTTAGGGTTTCCGAGGAGCAGGTGGTGAGCTTGGACTGTCAACATTGTGGTTCAAATTGACTTTGCAGTCACCGCATTAATCCACAGCGCCACACCAGGACTCAAACATATTACATATATAACATATATATATATATTACACATGTTATATATGTAATATGTTTGTGTGTTATATATTCAATTCAATTCACTGAATTGAATATATATTAATATATAACACACACATATAACATATATATGTATATTACATATACATATATATATATATATATATATGTTATATGTGTGTGTTATATATTCAATTCAATTCACTGAATTGATTCAATTCATGATATATATACATATATATATACATACAGAGAGAGAGAAAGCTCTGGTTACGAATCAGGCTGCTAACCTCAAGGTCAGCAGTTTGAAACCATCAGCGGTTCTGCGGGAGAAAGATGAGGCTTTCTGCTCCCGTAATGATTTACAGCCTCAGAAACCCTGTACAGGGTCACTGTGAGTTGGAACTGACTCCACAGTACTTAACAACAACATATATATCTGTATACCTGGCATACTAGAGTCAATCCATTGTTCCAGACCATGTGCCAAAGTCCTTTCAAATAGGCTCTTATGACAATGTAACACAGAACAGCATCTTACCTACTTACTTACTGATGGTTAAGTTACAAAGTCAGGCATAAGACCAAAAAATCACTTATGATTTAAATTTCCCTTGACAACTCTTATATGGCCCATAAAGTACAGTACATTTGGTTTTGCGTATACCTCTAACTCTTCATTAATCAGTGATTTTCTGTGGCTCTTGCTTCTTTCATTTTCTTAGCTGAAATCAGCAGCCACACTCAGACATTAACCTGCCCAAATCACATTCACCTAGTTTAGGCTCCCATACATGT
The DNA here is from genome assembly GCF_000296735.1 of Chrysochloris asiatica. Lineage (NCBI taxonomy): Eukaryota > Metazoa > Chordata > Mammalia > Afrosoricida > Chrysochloridae > Chrysochloris > Chrysochloris asiatica. The sequence goes on along the minus strand of NW_006408527.1, from coordinate 734,526 downwards.
GCAGAGCCTTTCAGCAAAATGCAAGCCTTTAACCACTCTCCCTCAAAAAAAAAGTCCTGGTTTTCTTGAGCACAAAAGCAGGACCACCTCCTTACACCTGTGTAGTGAATTAAACCTTGCATGGTCCTTTAAATTTAAGCATAACTTCATGTGCACAAATAAAGCTTAAATTCAACCAATCTTCAGTCTTACCTCATCCCTGTTTATAAATATGTGTAAGTTACCCATCTATTTCTCTATAGTTCTGAAAACCCCCTAATATTCAGGGAGTCCCATCTGAGGACCATTCTCCTGGCTTCTTGCTCAGTGTTTTGTGATAAAGCTACTTTTTCTCAAAGACCAGTGTCCAGAGACTGGATTTTTGTGTGCACCAGACAGGAAACTTTTTTGATTCATTTGGAGTGCCATCCTCATTTCCATGATGTAATGACCTTCTAGTTGACTCTGATTCAATTCATGGTGACCTTATATATGTCAGAGTAAAACTATGCTCCATAAGGTTTTCAGTAGCTGACTTTTCAGCAGTAGATCACCAGGACTTTCTTACAAGGTGTTTCTAGGTGAGCTGGAACCTCCAACTTTCCAATTAGCAGCCAAATTCATAAACTGTTTGCATCCAGGGAGTCCACCATTGTGTACAATTAAAATGATTATGATTTAAATACATGGAGATGAGACTCCATTTAGAAATTACAACAATACCTCATACATTTAGCTGTACTGACAGTCCTCTGAATATAACAAACATACTTCAATTTAGAATGTTGTTCCTTTGTTTTTGTTTCTCATCTAGATAGTGAGCCTTTGTACAGTGTTCTATGGACCACAGAACAACATAGACATTATGCTGGGGGCTTGTTAGAAATGCAGAATCGTACACCCCAGGTAATTCTCACCTGCTTTCCACCAGAAACTTTCAGAAGTATTCCCCTAAAAGGTCAGAGGCCCTACTTATTGTTATGTGCCATTGAGTTGGTGCTGAATCATAACAACCCTGTACAGGGTTTCCCTGGCTTTAAATCTTTGCTGGAAAAGAAAGCCTCATCTTTCTCCCAAAGAGCAGCTGGTGGGTTCGAACTGTGAATCTTGTGGCTTCTAGTCGAGTGCTTAGCATAGGCAGTCACTGTGCTCTCTAGAGGCCCTACATAACTACCTCTATATTTGTCACCTGCCCTGGCATCATTTTGGCTACAAGATTAATATAGTAGAAAAAGGAGTATGGCAAAGACACAAACAAAAACAGCGATCAATTTCGGCTACCAGATGAAATTGATCCTGCTCACCTGATCATCCTCCTACATCAGTGTTTCTCAGTAGGTATTCCCTGGGCCTTCAGCAGTTGATTAATTGGAGTGCTTGGTAAAATGTAGTCTTACATCATTTTGTTGTTGTTAAGTGCTGTGGAGTCAGTCCCAACTCTTAGTGACCCTGAACAGGATTTCCAAGAAGTAGCTGGTAGGTTTGAACTGCCTACCTTGTGCTTCGCAGTCCAGTGCTGATTCTACAGCTCCACACTAGAATTCAGTCTTCACATGCTCCCTAGCCTAAATTTATAGAATTCTGAGTGTGAGACCCATGTAACCAAGATAATTTTTTACAACTAATGGAGTTGAGAATTACCAAGTATGACTACTGCTGTTGTGGTTAAGTACAGTCAAGTCAGTTCCGACTCATAGCAACCCTGTATAGGGTTTCCAAGTAATGACTGGTGAGTTTGAACCACCTTCCTCGTGGTTTAAATTGACCTTGTGGTCCAGTGCTTTATCCTACAGCACCACGCCAAGACTCCAATTATGACTATTAGCTGTAGAAAACAAAAAACAAAACATATTTATTGCTGTAACCCACTCTTTTAATGTAGAAGGTTAATATGAGGAGTCAGTTTAGTAGAAAAAACATAATTTTAATGGTATTATACATGAAAATGTCTTATATTTCTACATAAACTTTGATTTATTTAGATAATCTGAATGATTATTTATATGGACTCATCTTCTAAATTCTAGCAAATAATAACTACCAATATAATGCAACCATAAAATTAAGAGACTATATTCTGGATTGTGATTATTAAGTGCCACTGAGGCTTTCAGACTCATAGAGACCCTGTCTAGGTACCAATTATAGTATAAATATTATATTAGGTGCTATATTATGTTGCTAATTAAGGTCACATTTTTCAATAGAGCATAGTGGTTACGAATCGGGCTGCAAGCCGCAAGGTCAGCAGTTTGAAACTACCAGCTGTTCCACAGGAGAAAGATGAGGCGTTCTGCTCCCGTAAAGATTTACAGCCTTGGAAACCCTGTACAGGGTCGCTGTGAGTTGGAACTGACTCCACAGCACACAACAACAACAACAACAACATTTCAATATATTAAGAAACAACACAATTTCGTTGGTGGTGGTTTGTACTGACATAATTTCAAATCAAATGGTGAAGTCATTTTCTGAGCAGCGCTTAGATTGAGGGACCTGCCAGGACTCTGAGTAGTAGTTTTGCATGGTAACTGAACTGGAGGGAAAATCAGCAAAAGCTTCTCAGACTTCATTGGAACTCTTCGCAAGTACTCAAAAGATACACTAGAGTGATAACTGTGGGCCTTTCTACCCAGAGGCTCCAGCTGAGGGAGTGAATTTTCAAGAACTCCCTGCTCTGAACCTTAGCCTTGGGAGGGCACAGAATCCAGACTCTGGCCCAAAGGGGACCATTTGCTCCTGAGTGGGGCTATTATCCCTTGGACGCTCCGTTGCTGCTGGGATTTATCTCATTTAATCCTCTTAAAACCAAATTCATGAATGGTAAAGATTCGATTTCACTATTGTATTCTAGTTCTCTGTTAATACTCATTTTCAATCATGCCCCCCCCCCTTTTAACCCTTTGGTTTTCATTAATTCTGGTGGTAGTCATTTTCCACTCATTCCCAGTAATTGTTTCATTTTTTGTTACCACATGATTTTTGGGGATACTAAATTTATTTGTCCTGGTGTGGTGCTGTGGGCTAATACACCAGACTACAGGTTCAAACTCACCAGCTGCTCCTTGGAAACCCTACACAGGGTCGCTATGGGTGAGAACCGACTCAACGGCACTTAACAACAACAAATTTATCTACTTTTAATATTCTATTATTTTTATGTGTATATTTATCTTGTTTAGGTCTGCTTTTTTAAGTTTCCATTGGGGAGTAGAGATTGTCATAAGAATTTCCTGGTAAAATTGAGACTTGATCACTGGTATCCATCTCCTCACTTTACAGAGTCTGTCCATCTTAACTGAACTAACCAGGAAGCTTTTTTAAAAAAAAAAAAAAAACAAGAAAGAAAAGAAAAGAAAGAAACAGGTCCAGGCTAAAATCTTCGGCAAGACCATTATCAGTTTTGTTTTTTGCTTCCCACGTGATTAGGTATGTACCCACGATTGAAAATTACGACCATGTAGGAATATGGATTAAATAACCAAAGGTTCAAAAATACCCAGAAGGAAACGAGTCAAAGACAAACTGGCGATTTAAAGGAAAGACTAAAACAAATCTAATCCAGAGCTAGGTACAAAACGTAGTGAGGTCTCCAAACTCCTACCTTACCAAACTGGGAGAAAAGGAGCAGAAATTGCCGATAGCAGCGAAGCTAATACAAATTTACCTCAACTGACACTAACAGAATCCCAGTGGATATTTTTATTAACAGCAGCTAGGTGTCCAGTAAAATGATTTAAAAATAATTTAACTTTCCTGAGCAAACACCGTTTTGAAGACAAATTTAGGGACGGAAGGTACTGTGGAGGCAGGGATGGCGGATGCATTTAGCAGATGTGGAAGGGGGGGAAAAATCCGTTACTCCAAAGGAGGAAAACATAGTCCCAAATTACAGAAACCTATAAAATTTTTAAATCTTCAGCTTCTTGCTACCCATAGTATGTAAAATAACCGAAATCCATTCAACAAGAGATGCAGGATACGTGTAAACAACAGAGAAGAAAAATCAGAGAACTGAGAAGCAGACAAAATCAAAGTGAGCTAGATGTGATAAGAGACCAATGCTAACTGTGGTCTGTGCTTAAAACTGAAGCCGCAGAATTTTGGAAATTACATTAGAAAGTGCAAAGAGCTGAGTAATCAGTAGAAAACAATCAGAAAATAAAAATAATTATGTTCCCGTAAAGATTTACAGCCTCAGAAACCCTATAAAAGGTAGCTATGAGTTGGAACCAACTTCACAGCACATAACCACCAACAACAACCTAAATTTCAAACTACACGTTATAAAGATAGCTATCAATTAATTGATCATTATTCTGTGCCCGATCCTAAAAAAAAAAAACATTTTAACATTTGCAACAATTAGTTTTATCCCCAAATTATATAAGGAAACTTTGATAAGGATATATGTTTTTCACTTTGCTTTTGGTAATATATATATATATATATATATATATAGTGGCAAAGCTGGGATTTAAATCTAGATTGATCTGACTCTAGAAATGGTATTCTGAACTACTAAAATGAGTCAGACAAGCTAGCAAGAAATATGCAATACTGTTAAGTGCCATAGAGTCCATTCCAACTCATTACAACCCTGTATAGGGTTTCTGAGGAGCAGCTGGTAGGTTTGAACTGCCAACCTTGTGGTTCACAGACTAGTGTTGATCCTATAGTGCCACACCAGGAGTTCATGCAATATTGTAAAGTATTTTTTCTCACCAGAAGTAATAATCAAATACACAATAGCAAAATTTCCAAGCTAAAGAAAGTCCCAAATCTCAAAAATAAATGAGTTAACTATACAATATATATATAAAAATTTTAGTAAGCTTTTATTTTGCTTCATTGGTAATGAACCCTATATCAAAAAATAAAGCTAGGTTACTTTGTGCATCCAGTATAAGTTTCATTAAAATAAATAACACTGTAACAATCATTGGATAAACGATAGGCTACAAAGCACAAGGTCAGTGGTTCGAGCCTACCAGCTATTCCACGGGAGTAAGATGAGGCTTTCTGCTCACGCAAAAAATGAGACGCTTTAGAAACCCTATACAGGGCTGCTATAAATTGAAGCCAATCTCATGGCATTTAACAACAGCAGCCAACTTAATTGAAACCTTAAAATCTCAACAAAAAGTCATCTCAGAAATGCTAATGTGGATTACGTTCATAATCAACAACAAAACTACTCATGGTAGTTTTTATGTATTATTCTCTCTTGGTACCTCAACCAAGTGTCGAAGCAACTGTCACCAACCAATGTCCACATACAGGGTTGCTATTAGTCGGATATGAATCGAGGACACTTTAAAACAAATCACCAAATTTAGTTTCTGGGTTCCCTTCTTTCTCGCCCCGCTCTTCATATTTCCTAATATTTTTTTTTTCTTTACTGTGAAATTCTGAATTTGTAAATTATGGAAGCTAGCCGTGGTATCTCATTTCACACTATTAGTCCACCTGTTTCTTTGAGATCATCTTCTATATATATGCTTTCTTGCTTGTTTCGGAATTATGAGTAGCAGATATATTTTTTAAATCCCTTGGTATGGGCTATGGATAAAGAATTTATTGTCCACACTGTTAAGAATATAACATAAAAGAATAGCATAAAGCATCAAAAATAGAGTAAGTGGACCAAAGGAACAAAACTGAAATGCTTAAAATATGATGGTAGAAATGACAGGAATAGTACCAGCTATGAAAATTAATGTGAGTTCCCAGCAGCCCCGAAGCGAGTGAAGATGGCGGCGGGCTTGTGGGAGGTTCCATACCTCTTTGCTATGGCGTTGGCATCTAGGTCTGCAAGGTGGGCACTGGCTGGTGCCGGGCCATTTGGCTTTGGAGCTGCGAGGCTCAGAGATGCAACGCGTAAGATTAGGGTTTTCGCTCCACGCGGGAGCCTGAGCCGCCTTCGCTGAGCAATTTACAAGTCTCGTACACGAGACTCCTGAACTGGAGCCCATCACCTACAAGGGGAATATGCACTTCCCGCTTGGGAAGTCTCAACAGATCTTTCCTCCCTGGGACCGCGACTACGCACACAGAAGTTCCGACGCACACCGGGGATTCAGGAGTACAAGAACCAGGGTTGCTACACTTTCCACTAGCGTTGCCACCACCTCGAGAGTGTAAAGCAGGTCATTGGGCTTACCACGAATAGGGTATTAGAAGGCCTCCCAGAAAAAATGCTGAGTCTGGTTGATAATCCAAGAAACCACATAGAGAGAACCAAGAGGAGCATGTTTTGAACGTGATTTCTCTCTCCAGTCTCTGGCATGCTACTGATGACGTCTCCAAGAGAGAGACCTACTGCCTAGCCATTGTGGACAATCTCATTCAGCTGTGTAAATCCCAGATTTTCAAGCATCCTGCTCTAATAGAAAGGATCTGTGCCCCCAAATGACTCGGTTTCCACCACCTGGAATCGACAGTCTACCATCCTTCATGTCTGTGGGTCTAGTGGAACGTGGCTCTGCCCCATTGCCTCCAGAGATGAGGTTCAGGCAACTAAGAATTATGTGCTGGAGACCAACCTAATATCTCCAACTATAGACCTTCAGGAATGCAATGTTTATGACTAGAAACACAACACAGTATTCCGAGGTTATTCTTACTCTTATCCCCACACCCTGTATTTTTCCTGGAGACAGCCAGTTTGTGACCACACTGCTTGCAACCAGATCAGATGCAGGTCAAGATGATCCTATTTGCTTTAGGCAATGCCCTGGCTGAGGCCTGGCACCTGTATGGGAATGAAACTAAGGTTTTAGAGCAGCCGCTGACTGTGCAGAATATGGGCATAGATGGACACTTTTTCCAGATCCTGATATTACATTACAGCTGAATATTACAGATCTAGCCTCTAGCGAGGGTATCAATAATCTGATCTGAATGGACTCAGACCAGCTCCTCTACTAGCATTTTTGGTATCACCAGGTAATCAAAAGGAGTTCTGGTAGCGTAGTGGTTACGAATCGGGCTGCGAACCTTAAGGTCTGCGGTTCGAAACTACCAGCCGCTCCGCGGGAGAAAGATGAGGCTTTCTACTCCCATAAAGATTTACACCCTCGGAAACCCTGTACAGGGTCGCTATGGGTCGGAACCGACTCGACGGCACTTAACAACAACAACAAGGTAATCAAAAAGAAGGTGGTTGTGGAGCCTGCTGGACCAGTTGGTTTCCAGCCAGACACATTTAAGAAGTTTCTAGCTATGTATTTGGAGCCATGGTATGGTGCTGCAGGTTAATGTGCTAAACTACAAAGTCGGTTTAAACTACAAGGTCAGTGGTTCAAGCTCACCCGCCGCTCCATAGAAACCCTATACACTGTTGCAATGGGGTCAGAGCTGACTTGAGGGCACTTAACAAGAACAATTTGCATGAGTGGAGGACCTCTGCCCCTTTCCACTGAAGATGCTACATCCTGGGCAGTTCCTGGGACATCTCCTAGCCTGAACCCCTGAATAGCTTGGTGGTCTCGCTGAGAATAAAGAATCTCCCAAGGCCCCCCCAAAAAGAATAAATAAATGTGACTGAGCCCAATTTTCCTACCAAAAAAACACAGAATTTCAAGCTGAAATATAAAGTATATCCAACTAGATTCCATCCACAGAGATATACTCAAAACTTGTGACTCTAAAGATTAAAAATTTTAAATGTAGAAGTAATAAGAAAAAGAAAAACGAAATGTCAAAGTAATAAGAAAAAGAAAAATGCAAGCAAAGATTGCCTCAGAAACAACTTGACAAAATCACAATAATAGTTGAATTTTTTCCTTAGTTTTTGATAGATTGGTATATAAAATATATGCAAATTGGGTATATAAAATTAAATAAAGTGGTTCTCTCATTTTCTTCAACACATACATCATTTATAGGCTTGACATGCTGTACTGGTTCCCAATTTGGGAGTACACTCCTCTGGAGAGGCATCTTGGAAGAAGTTGGTATAACTTTAAAAACCTCTTTGCCCCTAATTTCTGATTTGATCTTACCTCAAATTTATACTTACTAATTCAAAAGATATTCATTATATTAAAAATCACTCATAGAAAATTAACAAATTAAGAAAATTGACATTATGTTAGATACATAAACTACCTTTTAAGTTCATACATTAAAACACATCTAAACTTGCTACTGTTGATTTTAAGTGCCTTTTAGTCTATTTGACTCATAGTGACCCTGCAATAGGGTTTCCAAAGAGCGGAAGGTGGGTTTGAACTGTATCGGTTCAAACAGAACTTGTGGTTCAATGTATTATCCTGCAGTGCCACACTCAGACTCCTTTGTTTACTAGGTTGCAGTTTATAAATCAAACATAGGTATAATATTCTTTATATGCTAAGAGATACTTTAAATCAATGATAAAAAAAAATTGATTCCTCCAAATGATAATGAACCTAGCTAGATATATCACAAGAATGTACAAATGGCCAATAAACACTGAAAATACTTAAATAAATGATCAGATAAAGTAAAATTAAAACAGTATTTTGAGGTATTTTGCCATTCAAATTTTCAAAGGTTTTATTTACTTATTTTAACTGCAAAATTTGGTAGTGGAAAGGGTGAAATAAATTATGCAATCTTACTTTCTGTTTGTTAGTGGACATATAATTTGTAATTTTTTCAAGTATTTGACAATGTAAAAATTTTTTTGTTGAGAGATTACCATATGCTAAGTAGTCTGCTACACTCTTTGCAAATTATCTAATAGCTAGCAACTATAAAGTCAATTCCATGTATCATACATTGTCCTGTGTGCTCTGTTGTTGTTGTTGTTAGGTGCCATCGAGTTAATACCGACTTATAGAGACCCAACGCACAATAGAACGAAACTGCCCAGTCCTGGGACAACCTCACAATTGTTGCTATACCTTAGCCCATCGCTGCTGCCACTGTGCCAATCCATTTTGTTGGGGGTCTTCCTCTTTTTCTCAGACAATCCACTTTAACAAATATGATATCCTTCTCCAGCGACTGGTCCCTCTTGATGTTATATCTGAGTGTGGCAGATGAAACGTGGCCATCCTAGGGTCCAAGGAGCCCTCTGGCTGTACTTCTTCCAACACAGATTTTTTTTTTTTTTTTTTTTTGGCATTCCATGATACTTTTAATATTCTCCTCCAATAGCATAACTCAATGCATCATTTTTTCTATGGTCTTCATTATTCACTGTCCAACTTTTGCATGCATATGAGGTTGTTGAAAATATGGCTTGGGTCAGGCACATCTTAGTCCTCAAACTAACATCTTTGCTTTTCAACATTTTAAAAGGGTCTTGTGCAGCAGATCTATCTAATGCAATACATCATTTGATTTCCTGACTGCTGCTTCCATGAGTGTTGATGGTTTATCCAAGTTTAATGAAGTCTTTGACAACTTCCATCTTTTCTCTATTTATATGGATGTTGTTTATTGGTCCAGTGGTGAGGATTTTTGTTTTCTTTACATTGAGATGCAACCAGTACCAAAGGTTATGGTCTTTGATCTTCATCAGTAAATATTTTAAGTCCTCTTCACTTTCGGCAAGCAAGGTTATATCATCTGCATATCGCAGGTTATTAATAACTCTTCTTCCAATCCTGATGCCACGTTTTTCTTGAGAAAATCCAGCTCCTCAGATTATTTGCTCAGCATACAGATTGAATAAATATGGTAAAAGAATATAACCCCGGTGCACACCTTTGCTAATTTTTAAGCATTCCGTGTTCCTTTCTTGTTTTCCAACAACTGCCTCTTGGCCTATGTACAGGTTCTTCATGAACACAATAAGTGTCCTGGAATACTCATACTTCACAATGTTTTCCACAATTTGTCATGATCCACACAATCAAAAGCCTTTGTGTAGTCAATAAAACACAGGTAAGCATCATTCTGGTATTTTCTACTTTTTGCCAAGACCCATCTTATGTCAGTAATGATATCACTTGTTCCATGTCCTCTTCTGAAATGGGCTTGAAACTCTGGAAGTTCTCTGTCAATGTATATTTGCAGCCATTTTTGTATTAGCTTTAGTAAAACTTTACTCACATGGTATATCAGTGATACTGTCTGGTGATTTCTGCATTCAGTTGGGTCACCTCTCTTTGGAATAGGCACAAATATGGATCTGTTACAATCAGTTGGCCAGGTAGCTGCCTTCCAAATATCTTGGCATAGATGAGTGAGTGCCTCCAGTGCTGCATCAGTTTGTTGGAAGATTTAAATTTGTATTCCATCAATTCCCAGTACCTTGTTCTTTACCAATGCCTTCAATGCACTTTGGACTTCTTCCTTCGGGATCATTGGCATTTGATCATATGCTACCTCTTGAAATGGTTTTATATTGACCATTTCCTTTTGGTACAGGGACTCTGTGTATTCCTTCCATCTTCTTTTGATGCTTTTTGCATCAGTCAATGATTTGGCCAGAAAATCCTACACTACCACAAGTAGAGGCATGATTTTTTTCTTCAATTCCTTCAGCTTGAGAAATGCTGAGCAAGTTCTTCCCTTTTGGTTTTCTAATTCCAGTTCTTTGCACATTTCATTACAATACTTGACTTTGTCTTTTCGAGCTGACCTTTGAAATTTTCTGTTCCACTCTTGTACCTCCTCATTTCTTCCATTTGCTTTAGCATCTCTACATTGGAGAGCAAGTTTCAGAGTCTCTCCTGACACCCATTTTGATCTATTCCTTCTTTCTTTTCTTCTTAATGACCTTTTGCTTTCTTCCTGTATGATGTTCTTGATGTCATTCCACAACTCTTCTGGTCTTTGGTCTTTTGTGTCTAATATATCAAATCAGTCCTTCACATGATCTCTAAATTCAGGTAAGATATATTCAAGGTTATATTTTGGCTCTCGTGGTCTTGTTTTCATTTTCTTCAGCTTCAGCCTGGATGTGTGTATGAGCATTTGATGGTTTGTGCCACAGTCTGCCCCT
>NW_006408527.1:688269-719010 GCF_000296735.1 Chrysochloris asiatica | reverse complement strand
GCTGTGCAGTCAGTTCCAACTTGATGGCACTTGACAGCAACAACAGCAAGGCTTCAAAGCCTTGGAAACTCTATACTGGGTCGATGTGAGTAGGAACTGACTGGATGGCACATAACCACCACCAACACCATCACAGGTAAAAAGTGTCAGTGCTGGAACAGCATATCATTTCCTATTTTAATATTCTTCTGATATAAATATTATAGTCCAACTCTACAGGCTAGTACAAGGAAAGTTCTAAGAGGATAAGTAAGTTCTCCAAAGTTACAGAGAGGATGCATGGCAGAGATTCATATCAATGTTTTACTCAAAGTCCATGAATGCATAATATTTTAAGAGTCATTCACTTATTCTACTTCTAGGGATTTAGCCTACAATCATAGTCAGGAATTCTTTATCATATTATAGCACAAGTTGGAAACCTACAAAATGATGGGAGAGAGAGAGAAGGAGAGACTATTGGGAGAGACCAATGAGAAGCAATCAATTTTTGAAGAGAGGAACATAGTCTCTGGTTATTCTGTGAGTTAGACTGGTGGCAGGAGGGGAGCTAGAAAGAGCTAAGAAAGAGACAGAAGAGTATTATGGTAGTCATAGAAAGAGATGGTAATGGTTTGGCCTGTATAGTAGATGGGGGAAATACGGATGAATTTAACATGTACTTTGGAAAATGACTTAGCACATGTATTTATAATGCATGAAGAAGGTGAAAAACCTAGAGTAACTTTAAATTTTGCATGGTTGAGTTATTTAGTAATACTGGAATCATTTACTGGTACTGAAAACGCAGAGGAAAACAGAAGTTTAGGTTCTTAAAGTTCAGGTTACTTGAAAAGACAGTGAAATATCCATTTGGAAATGTCAGTGCATCCAAAGGTTTATTGAATGCACACTTTTAGAGTTCTAGATGAGACATACATTTAGGAATCTACTGTATCTGTAAAGGGGGCCATGGTCATTGAGTGGTAGAATTCTCACTTTACATGTGGGATGTACAAGTTAGATTCCCACCTGAGCATAACCACCACCTCTTTATCATTGGAGGTTTGTGTGATACTATGATGCTGAACAGGTTTCAGTAGAACTTCCAGACTAACATAGACTAGGAAGAAAGGCCTGATGAGCTAATTACAAAAATTCAGCCAATGAAAACCCAATGGATCACAATGGACTAATCTGTTGCACATGGAATCGCTGTGAGTCAGGGGTGGACTGGAAGGCAACTAACAATAATAATGTTGTTGTTGTTATATGCTGTGGGGTCAGTTCTGACTCACAGTGACCCTGTACAGGGTTTCCAAGGCTGTAAATCTTTACAGGAGCAGAAAGCCTCATCTTTCTCCTGTGGAACAGCTGGCAGTTTTGAACTGTTGACCTTCAGATTTGCAGCCCGATTCGTAACCACCACACTACCAGAGCTCCTTAATAATAATAATAATAGACGTATCTATAAGATATTTAATGTTGTGCTATATCTGTGTTGAGAGAGAGGGGAGGGAAATGACTAGGTCTAAGCTCTGAGACTCTTCAAAATGTAATGTCAAGCTTCAAGGAAATCAGCAAAAGAACATTTTTTTTTAAAAAAACGTTCAGAAATTTAGAAAGAAAACAGTAAAGTCATGGAAGTAAAGAAATCTTTCACGAAATTGATGAGAAATAGTTTGTGAAGACTGCTGTTGAACAGAGATGAAGCCTGTAGAATGTTCTTTGGATATGTCATCATGGAACTTGTTTGTGTCCTTAGCAAGAGAAGTGAGCAGTCACCAGAATAAATGAATAAATGGTGACAGTATGCATACCCATCTCCTGAGAGAAAGAAGGCTGGAAGAGGGAATACTTGTTCATTGGTTTGGACTGGGTTTGTGTGTGTGTTTAAAACCAGATGATATTAAAGAATCTAGCAGGACATTGGTTCTCAAACTTCAGTGAATAAAATAATCAACTGTTGTTATTAAGTGCTGTGGACTGTCACTCACAGCAACTCTATACAGGGTTTCTGAGGAGGGACTGGTGGGAGGTCTTGTTAAAACACTCATTCCTGAGCTCAATCCTCAGAGTTTCTGATTCATAAAGCCAGCAACTTTTCAGATTAAGCTGTCGCTACAAAGTCCTGGAGTTACGTCGTAAGATAAGCACTGGATCTTAAGCTCAATTTGAACTGCAAGATCACTGGTCAAAACCCACCAGCCATTCTTTGGAAACGTGATACAGGGTCATCATGAACCGCCTCACTGGCACTTAAGAACAGCAACAACAAAAGCCACACAATTTTCTATTTATAATATTTTGATAGAGAAATATATTTTTCTATCAAATGTATTGATGCAATTTTCCTTTTTTGGTCAAAGACTTATATTTGACTTCCCATTGGAATGTGCTTTAATATTTCATGAAACAGAAATATGATGTCTTAGTACACATGCCCATCTCTGAGTATGGAACATGTCAGTGAATGGGTATGTGTGCTCTCCTCTAATTGTTCTGCATGGCATACCACACTGTGTGAAATTGATTCACTGATTTGACAGTCAAACTGCTGGTGCCCTAAGACTCTTCCACCTTGAAATAATTAGGTTTAATCATCAATTTTACAATAATAAATGGTAGTGTGAACTTGGGCTAGTCCCAAAGAGTAAATTTTGCTTGGTGAAATATGTAAGCTGGCCCTGTACACAGTACACAAAGGATCCCTAAAAAGGTGCTTCAGGAATGTTAACCAGCTATACCCACCTATGACCTAATCTTTTGGGGATAGAGATAATATCAGCCTTGTAAAATAGCCATCCTGTAGTCCTGGTGTAACACTATCAGATAAGCACTGGACTGCTAACCACAAGGTTGGTGGTTCAAATCCACCAGACACTGTTTGGAAACCCTATACAGGGATGGCTTATGAGGCAGAACTAACTCGATGTCACTTAACATCAACAATATAGCCATCCATGAATATATATATATATATATATCTCACATATACTTGTTGCTATTTTTGTTAAGTGCGGTGGGGTCAGTTCTGACTCATAGCAACCCTGTATAGGGTTTCCTGGCTGGTGGGTTTGAAATGTTGACATTGTGGTTAGCAATCTAGTGCCTCTCCTAAGAAAAAATTTATTTAAAATTATAAAGGAAATTGATAACCCCCATTAAGGAATCTCCTTTACCTGTGAGGATGCTGGTGTTTGTTGATCAGCTCAGCACTGGCTGAGGGCACAAGGGGTGGTTGGGACTTGTCGTCACTGTATGCTTTCAGAATGTACTTCTCAATTACACCTCTAACCACAATAGGCTTATCCCAAGTCACTTCAATGCTATATCCATTTATGCTGCTGGCTCTTAAGGGAGTTGGCATGCTTTGAGGAACTGTGAAAGAATAAAATAGAAAATAGAGAAAATGGCAGTTCGGAGAAGACTATGCTCCTATTCTTCACTTTTAATGGCTGCAGTAAATCAGACTCAACCATTAGCATAAATACAATTTATTACAGTTGTAACTTTTCAGCACTGATTTAATATGACTGCACATCTTGAGCCATTCAGTTTAAGCTATATTTCAATACCATCAAAACTCCATCGACATAACATTCTTTCAAGTCTAGTCCAGGTTTTCCAAAAACATTTAATGTAGCCGACATGTTTAAACATCACTCATAAAGAAGGAGGTGGATGGTAGGCAGATAACAGGTTCAAGCAATATAACGATGTACCCCTTTGAAGCAAGATAATTAGACAGTTATTATACATAGTGGTTTGACACTTTTATATCTTCAAGGGATTAGCCAAAAAAAAAAAAAAAATCACAAATGTAATCGTGTTGGACTTGAATTTTGGTTCCATTTTCCAAATTCAATTGTGTTTTTGAATGAAATTTTTAAAAGCTAAGTTCGACCAGATATGATATACTAGATACATTCCTAATTGCATTTTGGAGGGCAGGGAAGACTGGTGCCCTTGAGATTAAACAAAATCTTTTCCTGAGAAGTTTTCTTAGGAGTAAGTATCTCTAAACAATATCCCAAAATGAGGCAGTGGAAAGGAAATGCCAACCTCATATACAAGCAAGGTCCCCTAATTTAAAAAAAAAAAAAAAAATCCATAGCTTTTAACTATTTAATAGATGTTTCTACAGTTCTGATCAGTAACAACTTCATCACAGCTGACTGCACTGGGGACACAAAGAAAAAGCCCAAGGAACTCTGTGGCAGGATGATGGATGAGCGACTTGCTCTAACTGCTCGTGCACTCCCGAGCCCTGTCGATGGAGGATCACTCTGGTTTGCCCACATCAAATATCCTCCTTCTCTGACTTTACTGTTCAAACCCATGAAATAGAACAGCTTCAGGGGGAACAAAGTGAACATAAAGGATAGGGGCGATGTACTCAGATGGAGAACCTCTGCTTGTGCACTTAAAACACCATCAGAACCTACAGAAAACAGTCTCCACCACACAATCGAGTTGCAAGTAAATGGACAATGGGAGAGATGTTGATTTTATTCGTTCTGAAATGTGGTACAGGGTACAGTACAGTACTATCTAACAGATGGTCTTCTCATAAGGGACAGAGCAAAACTGACTCAAAAATAATTAAATAGTGCAATTATTCTCCAACCCTTGGGAGCATGTAGCTGCTCAGTGTTGTGGTCAGATTGTAAATATGAATTTATGGCATAAGACTTCGTTGTCAGTTCATTGCTATAAACTCAGACCGCTATTTGCATACTTTCTTGGTGGTATTCAAAATGGAGACTATTAAGCTACCTAATTAATGCAATTTCAAGCCACCTATTTACGTTGCTGACTTGTACTCAAACTAGATTTCATAACATATTTGTTAATAAGGTAAAGGAGTGTGAAATAGGGGCAGAATACATGCCAGTACCAAATGATCACTTTATATTCAAGCTTTGTCCTAGCTTTGAAGTTGAAAAAAACATTTTAAGATATCATTAAGTTTTTGTTGTTGTTGTTGTTGTTGTTGTTAACTACAGTCAAGTCAGTTCTGACTTACAGCGACCCCGTATGGGATTTCCAAGGAGCAGCTGGTGAGTTTGACCTTGTGATTTAAACTGACCTTGTGGCCAGTGCTTATCCTACAGCAACACCTGAGTATTACTAGATGATAAACTTAAATAACACTTGGGAAGTATCATGGTTTGTTTGTTTTTTTTCTCTTCTGGAAAATCTCTACAAATTTTCCAGAAGAAGAAAAATATTTCTTAGTAGGCCACCTCTGAGCCCAAGACTTGGCTAGCTAAGCAAATGTTGGGCTGGCCATTTGAACCCGCAGGAGAAAAGACTTGGCAATCTGTCCCTATAAATATTACTGCCGAGGAAACCCTATATAGGATTGCAATGAGTTGGAATCGCTGCGATATAGGATTGCAATGAGTTAGAATCACCTTGACAGCACATACAGCAACAACAACATCTAAGAACTTAATTATCTTTTAGATTAAGAAGATTCCTCAAAGGATGCCTGGGTTGATAAACCAGTGTGAATAATAAATATGAGAGAATATTTTGGTGCAAAACGTATCTTTAGATTGTGATTTATCAAGGATATGCTTTCTTCAAGAGACACTTGGAAATATGTTTGTGTCCCTGACAGATATTTTGATCCCAAACGGTAGAGGGCTACTGACTCATAAAGTTTATTTTATGAAGAGATCCTTCATCAGGTGGCATTATCTTAATCTTAAATGATTCTGTGGTCTTAGAAATATAAAGCACTTACAAGTCAGTGGTGTGAGATTAGATCTAATGTATTCTATATCCCAGTTATTTCCCTTCCAACTCAAAATATTAGGCAAATCAGCAGTTTCTTCTCAGCTCTATCCTGGGGGAGTCATCATAAGATCCTAATAGTCAACACCATGGCAAACAGCTGCTGTGATGTGATAAAACACAAAGCTGTTTCAAACAAAGGTACAGGTTTCCAACGTAACTCTCTGCAAGAGAGACAAGAGACTACCTACCATACCACTCTAATCTAGCAGTAATCCTGTTTCAGCTTCTTAATTCTGAAAATTACCCTGTCCTTAGACATATTGCCATTGACATGCCCATATTAAATCCTCATGACAACCTGACTTTATTTTTGCATCTTAAGAGGAAAGAATCAAGCTTGGGCAAATACTAAGCAAACAAAATAGCAAAAGCACCAATCTACTAATCGTTTCGCTATTTTCATATACATGTGCATGATCTGTCACAGGATTACCCAGAAACTACTTTTGGGCGATCATCTCAACTTTTCTATACGTACACAAACATGTATGCACAAACACATGCCTGTGTGTGCACATAAACATTTTAAGATAAATAGTATTTACCTGCTCCTGTTGTGTATCCCCGACTCCAGTCACTATATACTGAACCTCCTTTGTCGGAGGCAATCACTCGATACAGGTATTCTTAAATGGAAATAATAAGGAGAAATATTAAAACATTACTCATCTAGAGTCAGTGGTAGGCTGGTGAGAGGGTAAAGGAGATGCGTAGGAGACATGTAACACTGAATGTGGAGGGCTTCCACGTTACCTGTGAAAGGCTGGAGACAAGTCTCAAAAACACTGTGTTCCTTCCCCCGTAAACCAGGATGGAGTCATTTCCCTTGCAGTTAACAGCGCTGTCAGTTGATAGACATCCATCCAGATTGACTCTGACAGCACTACTGGACACAGATGCCAAGGTAACGACAGCACCCCGTGTAAATGTAACATCCTTCATGCAACTACCGAAACCTAGCAAATAGTGAAGGGTTTGAGTCGTTAATTACCAATCATTGTTGTCCTCTGCAGTACTACATTTCAATGGGATGACGGTAGGGTTTAAATACAAGTGTTCAATTTTCAAATCTCCTTTGGGAAATTCTCTCTGTATTTTCCTGCTTTGCATCAGGTTAAACTGTTCAATGACATGTCTATTTCTTTTATTTTGAAAAAAAAATGCTGATAATTGTCATTCAACTTTTGATATTAAAAAGCATGTATTTTATTCCTTAGGGTCTGTCTTTTCTTGTTCTGTTTCTTTCCATAAAATAAAATGTAGACAACAGTGCATGGTGGTAGAGGGCTATGGGAAATATTACAACCTACATATATGTCAGTGTTTAAGTGTCCAAAAAGACATTTTAATTAATATGATTACTCAACAAGCTTACTAAGGAAAAACACCCTTTGAAGTTTTTATGCAGAATAGTAGGAGTGACAAAATATACTAGACTCCTGAGATAGTGCCACAAATAGCATGATAATTAGATCACAGGATGAGAATTTACTTCCAATTAAATAAATGCACAAAAGAGCTATTACTGGGTTCTGCCATTTCATTGAGTTCCACAGTCTTGAGTACTCAAAGTGGTCACCAGTTTCCCATTTACATTAGCACGGCAGTGACCAGCATTTGCCTTTGGCAACAGTGAATACCCTGAGATTTCAAAAGAGAGTACATTCTACACAGTTTAATTTAGAAAGGGCATGGTGTAATGTAGTTCTGTTAAGTTTAACAGAGAATGAAGATGAAATGGATTTAGAGTAGTCACTACTTTTTTTGTTGTTTGGGAACCATAGGCATCCAGTCAGCTTGGGAAGAGCAGTTGCTTTGAGTTGCATGCTCTTTTGTGTAAAGAGAGATCAGTCCAATGAGATTTGACAGTACTCCTCTGTTCAAGGAACTACACGAAAGTATAATAGGAGAACCAATAGAACCTAGTTTGGGATTGCAGCAGTACACATATACTTTTTAAGAACAAAACACTCTCCTGTTTAAAAAGGTCCCAAACACATGATTAGCTCTTATCTAGATTAAAGCACATCAGCAGGAAATGAGAATACAGTCTAATGCAATGCTTACCAGTAAAATAAGTTAATAGTAGCAGTGACCATATTGTACTATTCAGCATTTATATGATGTCTTATTATGTCTTCTAACACATTATGTTGCAGCCTATTTCCTTTTAAATGTCTTTTACTATTATTCACCTTTCTTAAGATCCAACTGATCAGTACTGCTAGTCTAGCTTGAACACACAATAGACAATAAGTTTGATACATAGAATTGAAAGCATTGAAGCTCAATAGAAGAGCATCTGCTTGAAAATTCAACAACTAAGAATTCTAATTTCTTTACCAGTTGTCATTTTCTGATGGCACACGGCTGAATGGCCCAAATTCTCTGTATCTTAATTTCCCTACCAACAAAATGAGAAAATTGAAAGTGCATTTTTGAAAGAGGAGTGCATGTAAGTTCTGTTATAAAGAAAGGAAACAGAAAAGAAAATTCATGAGACAAAAATTTAAATTTGGATAAGACCATGGAGATAGTGTTCCTTTATTTGGGGGATAAATAAAAAGGTTCACAGAGCTATAGATGAGGTTTGTAAGTGCTTAGAACATGGTACTGTAGCCTCAAGTCTTAGAAGAAAAGGTGTCTGAGCTCTCTGTGGCTTTCTCACAATGGTATCCTCAGCACCAGACAGCCAAAGTGACTTCTAATGAAGTCCAATTCCGTACCACAAGAAACAATCCTAGCAGAAACAAGCATTAACACCACCAAAATCATTGGAAGTGGGGATAATAGTCATGGTTGCACACACTAGTGAAAGTAACCAATGCCATTGAAATGTACATGTGGAAATGGTTGAAATATCAAATATTTTGTTATATGTATCTTACTCTGCCCTCCCCCAATTTTTTTTAATGTTTTGAAGGGAATGTGAGAATGAAAAGAGAAGAAAAGGCATGTTTGTGGGAAGAAGTTAAGGCTGGTCCTTTTCGTGCCTCTCTACCTATACGGCAATCTACAAAAGACACACCTTGCTTCCCAAACTTCAATCTGTTGGTTTAGAGCTCTGATTTGACAAACAGGCAAAGCAGTAGTCCTTCCGCTTTGGGAGGCAATCCTGTACCAGGGCACTAGGCAGACTGACCTTGCTTTTATCCCATCCTGACTCTCTCATCTGGCTGCTCTGAACAGAGTGTAACCTGTGGGATTTTGGGTGTACCCTATGTCTGGCCTTGTCACTCTTAATCCAGACTTAAGTGATAGACCTCAGAGATGAAATACCATGATCTGAGGTGGCACATTTCTTTAGCAAATTATGTGGCCCAGTGTTTCTAAAGCAAAGAAGGGAAATTAATTTTGCATTTGATTTAAAAAGATTATTTTTAACAGATATGGGGGAAAAAAATAACACTAATTTCACAAAGCTCTGTTGCAGACTGGTTACAAATCAGGCTGCTAACCTCAGGGTCAGCAGTTCGAAACTACCAGCTGTTCCGTGGGAGAAAGATGAAGCTTTCTGCTCCCATAAAGATTTACAGCCTCGGAAACCCTATAAAGGATCAACTGTGAGTCAGAACTGACTCAACGGCACATAACAACAACAATAACATCACAAACTAGAGCTTCTGGGGAAAGAAAAAAGAAACAAAACGCTTTACTAATTAAAAGTCATACGAAAGGAATGAAAGATTTTTAAGACCATTGATAAGAGATTGGAGAAAATACATTATGTGCACATGATTCATTTCCATTGCAATGTACTACATGCTTCTAACACCTCTGCACTATGAATATTCTTGATACTGATCAGGATTTCCCAAAGCATCTGAATCTGAATCTTAAGCGACAGCATCATAAAAGCTGCATTTTTTAACAACCTCTCCAGGTGACTATATAATAATAGTAATTTTATTGAGTTCTTACTATATTCCAGCTACTGTGCTTCAATATGTTATCAGTGGTTTGAGAAGCACCGATACAAATGATAGTGACCTGATAAAAATTTAGTATTACTCATAAATAAAATATCTCAGTATCCCAGATTTAGTCATCTCATAGGCGAAATTATCCCCCTTAGGTCTTTGGTGATGTTTTAAATGTCTCTCCTCACCATCTTACAATTCTAGTTTTAATCAGATCTCTACAATCATAATATTAATGGGTTTTGATGTATTTTGAGAGCACTAACCTTGATATGCAGAGTTTTGGTTTATTTGTTTTGTTTTCACTTTTTTTTTTTCCTTCTAGATTTAAATAGGATCATGCAATCCATTCAAAGCATTTGCAAACTCTTTCTAATCTCAGAAATCAGAAGTCCTGGAGAAGCTCTTATAAGAATGTAATATTTTTAGCTGCTGTTACATCTTAAGTGCCTTGAAAATGTCATTACTGTCTTATACCCCAGCTATTCATTAACTCCGTACTAGTACCCTTCTAAAAGTCTCCTCAGGATTTGCCATATATTTCCTATTCAAAGGTATTTAAGTCTTTATGTACTTACCAAATAGGCAAAGAATGGTTCATGAAAATTTTAACCATTCAAGGTACAGAGATTTTTTTAATACACAGAGAACATTTACTACATGGGTGCATGCTTAGTTACATGAAGGAAGTTTCTGTATTTATTCCCACTTTATAAAGAAAGATCACTGGCCGATTTCCATAAAACGGACACATGAAGATAATGAGAATAGATTTGGTTATCAGGCATCCTAAGACCGAATTCTAGGTTTGCTGTGCGCTTCTTCCCCATGTGACCTTGGGCAAGTTGTTTTCCTCTCTCTTCTTCCACATCTGTACAATGTAGATAAAAACTAACACCGAATTCATTACCTCATTATAAAAGTTGACTGTCTTATTCACATACAAAGTTCTCAGAACCCTATCTGGCACACACAATGCCCTAGCCTTTTTATACTCTTATTAATCGTATATCACTTAAGTTCAAACTTACATGAGTTTCAATGCTTGCTTTAGTTATAAGTAAAACACTTTTATCTTATGTCTGTTAATAATCAACAATATATAGATTTCCACAAGCATGTTTGAAACTCAACTAATATAAACTATTTTATGTGCTTTGCCCCATAACAGCTTAATTGGGAAATAAAAGAAAGAGATAGCATTTATATCAAACAAAGCAATAAATGACTTGCCATTTTTTCTAGTTGTGCATATCAACTTATATTTATGCAAAGCTACAGAAAATGATCAGTATCAAAAAGGACTAGTATCATATGCATTTTCATAGAAAACAAATAAAGAAATATACTTATTTATAGTAATTATAATTATATTTGATGAAGACATGTTAGAATAAATAAACTGATTAAATTAGGCATGTTAGAATACATTGAGGGGTGACAGACAAAATTACCTGAAGAAGTATCCTGTGATATTTTCTTTTATAAGGATTTAAAACTTCTAAAAAAAAAAAGTGTGGGGTGGGTAGATAGGTGCATATTGATTTCAATCAGATTCGATGCTATATTGAACCACTGAAATCCCAAAGGAGCAGTTCTTTAGTAATTTGTGAATTCTTCCAAATGGAGTTTACGTTGTTTTAAACTCAGTTGTTTAAAAGTGCTGTGCAGTTCCTGTGGGATTCCTCCTAGGTAGATGGGGGAATTCACCGTCAGAGGCTGGACCCTGGACTCTGATACATGCTCTGTCAGCTCATTCATACTTGTCCATATGACTGAAGCTTCCTTTTTCATAGTCACTTTATTCCACTTTCCATCACATTAAGACAGCCCCAGCCATAGACCCACTTGCATAAACGTAAGATTGGTATTTAACAGGAACCTCAATGTTCCACTTTTTAGCTTCATCTGTATTTCAAATTAGAAAAGAAATTAGGTATATAAAAACATTACAGAATAAGTGTTTGGGAGAAGGCAAAAGATTAATTTCTGGAAGGGAAGCAAAAAAATCTCACTAAAAGTTCTTAGTACAAATTTCTGTTTATATTTAAACAGAACTGTAGTAACATAGAATGAAGTATTTTGCAGTCTTATACCTGACACAAAGTCAAGCAATAGAGCAGTATTGAATGATTCTACAGACAACAATGGAATGATATAGGAAGCATCAAAAGAAGATGGAAGGAATACACAGAGTTGCTGTATCAAAAAGAATTCATTGATGCTCAACCATTTCAAGAGGAATCGATGGCATTAAAGGAAGAAATCCAAGCTGCGCTGAAGACATTCTCAAAAACAAAACAAAACAAAAACAAGACTCCAGGAATCGACAGAATATAAATTAAAATGTTTCAACAAAGTGATGCAATGTTACAGGCACTCAGTTGTCTATGCCAAGGAATTTGGAAGACAACTACCAGACCAACAGATTACAAGAGATCTATATTGGTGCCCATTCCAAAGAAAGGTGACCTAACAGAAAACAGAAAGTGTAAATCATCAAATAATCTCATTAATATCACATGCAAGCTTCTAGAAATTCAAGCTGGATTTAGAAAAGGACATAGAACCAGGGAATCATTGCTGATATCAGACAATCTTGACCAAAAGTAGAGATTACCAGAAAGATGTTTACTTGTACTTTATTGATTATGCAAAGGTGTTCAACTGCATGGATCATGACAAACTATGGATAACAAGGTGAAGAATCGGCAATTCCAGAAAACTTAATTTATTCATGAAGAGCCTGTACCAGAGGCAATTGCCAGAACAGAATAGGGGGGTAATGAGTACTTTATATTAGGAAAGGTATGTTTCAGGGTTGTGTCCTGTCACCATACTTATTTAATCTGTATCCTGAGCAAACACTCAGAGAACCTGGATGACATGAAGGAAAACGTAACTCCAGGCCTAGAGGAAGACTATGAACAACCTGCCATATGTAGATGATATAATCTTGTTTCCTGGAAATAAAAAGGACTTGAAATATTTACTGATGAAGATCAAAGACAACAGCCTTCAGTATGGGTTGCACCTAATGTAAAGAAAACAAAAATCCTCACAACTGGACCAATGAATAAATATCATCATGTTAAATGGAGAAAAGATTGAAGTTGTCAAACATTTCAGTTTGCTTGGATCCAAAATCAACACTCATGGAAACAGTAATAACAAATCAAACAATGTATTGCATTAGGCAAATATGCTGCACAAGACCTCTTGAAAGTATTCAAGGGCAAAGATGTTAGTTTGAGGACTAAGGTGTGCCTGACCCAAGCCATGGTATTGTCAAGAGCCTCAAATACATTTGAAAGATGGACCATGAATAAGGAAGACCATAGGTCATGTAAATGATGGTGTTGGTAAAGAACACTGAAAGTACCATGGAATTTCAGAAGAACAAACAATTCTGTCTTGGAAGAAGAACAGCCAGAAAGCTCCTTAGAAGTGAAGATGGGGAGACTTTGTCTCGTGTACTTTGGACATATTATCCGGAAGGACTAGTCCCTGAAGGAGGACATTATGCTTGGAAAAGTGGAAGGTCAGAAAAAAAGAGTAATATCCTAAATAAGATAAATTGACACAGTGGTAGCAGCAATGTGCTCAAACATAACAATTGTGAGAATGGTGCAGGATCCAACAATGGTTTGTTCTCTTGTGCATAGTATCACTATGAGTTAGGACCAACTCAACAGTACCTAGCAGTAACACTTCCTTCATAGCTGTATTGTTGTTAAGAGCCATGGAGTCAGTTCCGACTCACAGTGACTCTGTACAGGGTTTCTAAGGAGTGGCTGGTGAGTTTGAACCACCATCCCTCTGGTTCAAACCAACTTTGCAGTCTAGTGCTTTATCTCACAGCACCACCCCAGGACTTGCAAGGATGTAAATCTTTGCAAAAGCATAAAACCTCACCTTTTTCCAACTAGTGAATGAGTTCATAACCCAGTGTTTATACTTCAGAGCCACCATGAAAATTGATCATATTTCAAAAGACAGTGAATGGAGAAACGGAGGACCAAAGAGTGGCATAGCAGGATGGGAGAGTTATCAATGGAGACATACTTCTCTAGAGGAAGAACCAATTCCTAAGTATCTTTCCGGCCTCCACATAGCTAATGCACATGAAGATGAATAAAGAATGTTTGATCAGTGCTGCCATAACATAAATTTATTCACATGTTCAACCATTCACTTATTAAGTGAGTTAGGCACTGAGGATAAAACTGTAAAGAAGATAATCGAGGTCCCTGTACTTATAGAGATTATGTTCCAGTATGGAGGCTAACAAACAAGAAGACATATAAAACATTAAATCAGTAGAAATTGTAATAACTAATACTAATACAAAGGGGTGGGGACTGCAGTGACTCTGTAGGATAAGCTCTGGGCTGTGAACCACAAGGTCGATGGTTCAAGCTCACCTAGTCACTCCTTTGAAGTAGATGAGGTTTTCTGGTCCTGCAAAGATTTAAAGCCTCAGAAAGTCAATACAGTGTCGCTACAATTTGTGAACTGACTCTGTGGTACTTAGCAACAACAACAGTAAAGGGATGAATTTTTATTTACATTGGTGAAAAACATTGACATTATATAAACTAGAAATATGCAAAAATCAATGAAATGAAATTATCTTAGAATCCTAAAGCCAGCAAAATGAAATTTGGTTGTATTAACTCTTAGTTTCTAGTCTGTTTTGGCAGAACTAAAAGATTAGCAGCAATAATTGTCACTGAAAAATTTCATCATGATCCTGTACTATAAACTGATAGAACTCTAAACCTCCATAATTAGTTGGGGCAGGGGGAACAAAGATAAATCTGCAAAGAAACCTCAATTGAGTATCATCTTAGCACATGGCTTATAGATTTAAGTTGGGTCTTACATTTTAGAGTAAATTTAATTAAATTGACATACAGCAAGAAAGTCTGGTTCATCTTTGTTGTAAACAAAAAGAAGCAATCCATTCAACTGGTCAGTTTTGAACTTAAAGAAAATCTCAAAGTCCATTCCACAAGTAAATATATATGAATGAAGTTCCAGGAACCCTTTAGAAAATTAAAAAAAAAAAGGGGGGGGGGTGAAGGGAGGGAGGGGAAGGTGGAGCACAGGGCAAGGGATAGACACAGGATAGTTTGGGTGCTGGAAATGGGGCCAATACACAAGAAAGGAGAGGGGAATGAAGAACAAAGCAGATAGGAGAACAATTAGGCAAGTTTACATGGGCAAAGTGAGGTACATAATGATGTATGCACAACCTTGGAACAACAGGACTCTGGGATACAGAGATTGAGACATGGTTGGAATGGAGAAAAGGGGGGAATAATGTTAAGATGCTTGGCTGTCTTTTGCATCTTGGTTTTCCTTGCATTATATTATAAAATAGACACTGGAGGGGGAGAGAAAGGAAGAGCCAGAAACATCACCCTTGAAAACTTGTAAGTCTGTCTTCTGCCTATAACTGATTGGAATACTTAAAATGGGGCTAAAACATGCCCAGTGAAGGAGGCTTCCTAAGGAGCCTCTGCATTATGTAAGATTATAGAAGCCTGAACCACATCCAGATCTTCAGAGATGGGAAATTTCCACTTGAAAGGACAAGCAGACCAGCCTGGAGCAGCTAGAAGAACAGAAGATACTTCTTGAAATTAAGACCTACAGGAAAAATACAAAACAATATAGGCAGACCAACTGATTGCTACAAGAACAAGCAAGTTGCTTGCCCATGAGACATCAAGACAAGTGGTCGGGTCCCCGCAGTGTAAACCCTTTTCCAAGACTAAGACTCATTGGGGATGCATGCTCTGTTTGGGGACCACACTCGTCACTGATAAGGGGAAGTGAGGGAAAAACAGCAATGAAGCTGCAAGTTAAGCCCTACGATGTTCTATACAGACTCCTGTGAACCCAGGTGGAGACATGGTTGGCCAGCAGTGTGGCAAGACCTGGTGACTCTTGGGCCCAGAGTCAGTGACATAGGCACAGAGGACTAGAGAGGAGAGTGAAGCATCCAGCTGATAAGAAGAGAGGGCATATGCTCTCTCTTGCAGATAATACTCACTTGCAGATAATACTCACTTAGCCTGGCTTCAATGAATGGATGATCAGAGCCCAACCAGAAGAAAGAAGAGGAAAAAAACAGGAATCTGGTACAATTTCATGTACTTGACCTACACCAATGGATGCAGTAGCTCAAAAGAGGGAACAAATCTTTACAGCAAGGATCATTCCCACCCACTCCATACACAGAGAAGACAAGGATGTGCAACTTGCACATTGGCTACCCAAAATGGGGGGAGGGGAGCTACAAAGGCAAGAAGTGACTGGCTTACAAGCTTTCAGGAGGGAATCTAGAGCCAGGGGCCTTGGAGGAAGGTAGAATCTCTACTGAATAGTATCCAATCTTTCTAGGTGGGGCTGATGAAAGGAGATGAGGATGGGTCTCTTGTGATACAATAGTGAATAATTGTTAACAGGACTGATTGTGAGGGTTGGAAATGTAAAGGTAGACATTTTGTAGCAAGGAGGGGAGTGATTAACTTTTCAGTCTAGGAGTGGAGGTCCCTGGGACCATCAAGGGAGAAGAGAGGAGAGTGGGACCCTACCCAGAGAAGCAGTGATGCCTGAGATGGAGGCAGAGACGATGATGTGGAGAGATGTAGTAGCTGGGACTTTAGACACAGAGAGAGAGAGGGGCAGTGTACTGATGACCGGGGGGCAGGCTTATAGTGTATACCCTTGGGTTGGTTGATGATGCATGGAGGGGATTGTAACCATGGCAATGAAACAATGAATGTAAAACTAATATGTGATACAATGAATGTAAAACTAATGTTCTCCCATGTAAACTATCACATAATTCACAATAAAACATTTTTTAAATGTTTTTTAAAGTACATATTAGCATGTCTAACGTCAGATCCAAGTATCCTAGTGGTGCAGAAGTTCAGCACTCAGCTGCTAAAAGAAAGGTTTGCATTCCAACCCACCAAGCCATTCCTTGGGAGAAAAGACCTGGTGAGCTTCTCCCTTAAGGATTGAACAAAAATCCAACCAACTGCCATCGAGTCAATTACAACCCATAATAACCTTACATAGTGTTTTCAAGACTGTAAATCATCATGGGATCTTTATATTTCTCCCTCAAAACCACTAATGGGTTTAAACCATAGACCTTGTGATTAGCAGTCCAATTCTTATCCTACAATATCACCATGGCTCCTTAAAGATTGTTATTGTTGTTAAGTGCCATCAAGTCCATTCTAACTCATAGTGAAAACTGTATAGAGTTTCCAATGAGCAGCTGGTGTGTTTGAACCTTAAAGATTACACCCTAGGAAACCCTATGAAGCAGTTCTAGTCTGTCAGATTGGGTTGGCATGAGTTGAAACAGACTCAACTGCACCTAGCTACTGACTCCAACAGTGTAGTATCACTGCCATCCTAAGGGTGTTCTAAGACTCTAAGACATACTCTCACTGAATAAATCTCTCACATTAGAATATGTAAATCAGTGT
The DNA here is from genome assembly GCF_000296735.1 of Chrysochloris asiatica. Classification (NCBI taxonomy): domain Eukaryota; kingdom Metazoa; phylum Chordata; class Mammalia; order Afrosoricida; family Chrysochloridae; genus Chrysochloris; species Chrysochloris asiatica. Next base: position 701,786 of record NW_006408527.1, on the reverse strand, counting down.
TAAGAAATTCCTGTTATCATTGTAAGAAATGGCTGAATGAATTGATATGCCTGTTGTACTGGTTGAGAGGACCTTAGCCAATTATAAGAAAAGAACAATGAAAAACTGCACAGATTATATTGTTATTTCTGTTCCAAAGGTAGTTTAAGTCATGTAATAACTAAGGAACTTAGTCATAAATGTAGGAGGCAGAGATGGGCTCTTATTTGATGAACAAGACCTGCCACCAAGCCATTATAGTTCCTTCTACTTCCTCACCTTGGGTGGCTGCCAAAGCAGAGATTGCAAGTGAGGAGATGTGCCATGTCTACCACACATCACGTTTTTGCTGAAATCATTGAAACTATGGCAGGGACAATGGTTACATTTCAGTTCTCCTTCAATAGCTTATTCGACTCATTGCAGAACTGAAATTTTACCTCTAGGAATTTCCTTCAGTTATACAATGGGATAAATAGGTCTTTGTGAGTTCACTTGGTAAACAAAACTCCTTTGAATCAATAGTCTGATTTCCAAACAACATATTTACAAATGGACCTTTGTGACATTAACATATGAAAACTGAGCGCTACCATGGGCTTCCAGAGATCTTACGCATGAGTATATTTTTATGAGTTTTACAATTTATATTACATATTCAGACTTTCAGAATATAGCTAGGCATTTTTGTGTATACTAGATCCATATGAGGACTTAGAAACTGAACAGAAGAAATTTAACTATGCCAAGTATCAACACACATAATAAACATCACTTATGTCTATTTTAGAACCTTACTTGCTCCTAGGAACTGGAATGCCTCTTTTAATGAAGTGGGACATCCTGCCCAGCTGCTACACACACTGACTTGCTCTTCCGAACTCTGCCAGTCCGAGGTTCCCAGACAGTAGAGGGATTTTGATTCTTCAAAAAATGCACATCCTTGAGACAACCCACAAAGCCCTTTGGATTTATCGCTGTAGGAGTGGATATATATTAAGAAATATGTTATTTTAAATACTCTTTTCAAGTAATTAACTTTACTTGCCATTTGAGTCAGAGAAATCAACAATAGCTCTCACCACCTATTTACTGCAAACATCTTAACCATTCTTGCAAACATCACATCATCGGCTTCAGTAAAAAAGGTAATATTTATAAAATTTATCCCTGGTTCAGACACAGCATATCAGCAGAAACAAACGTTTTAGAGAAAATTCTGGTTTTTCAGTAGAACCAAGAATATTAACTTTTGAAGCTAGCTGGGAATTTTTTTTATCTGCTACTTGTTTTAAAAATAAAAGATTATAATAACTTTCAGAATGTGAAAGATTTGAAGGGTATTGTTATATTAAATTATATTTTATAGCTTAGTTTATTCTTCACCATGAAACATTACATTATTCAAATGATTATTTGCTTTCACATTTAGCAATTCAATATTTAGTATAATCTTGAACTGAAATTTCTAACTCTCAAGACCAGGTATATTTAGAGCTTGTTAATACAGTTAATAGGATTATATGATAGGGTTAGGAGAGAAAAAAATTTTGAAAGCAGGAGGAGAGGGAGCAAGAAAATAATAGAAAGGGAGAGAAGTCATCTTGGCGAACAAGCACAAAATTGACTACTGAGGTCCTATTTCATAAGAGTTCTGATGGTGCAATGTGTTACACATGGGGCTGCTAATCACAAGGTTAGTGGTTCAGGCCACCAGCTGCTCTGCATGACAAAGATGAGTGCCTACTCCAGTAAACATTTCCAGTCTCAGAAACCCTAAGAAGCATCTCTATTCTGTCCTATGGTGGTGGTGGCCTAGTGACTGGTGGCCTTGAATCACCAACCTCTGTCCTATTGTTGTTGTTGTTATGTACCGTGGAGTCGGTTCTGACTCATAGTGACCTTGTACAGGGTTTCTGAGGCTGTAAATCTTTATGGGAGCAGAAAGCCTCATCTTTCTCCTGTGGAACAGCTGGTAGTTTCGAACTGCTGACCTTGCAGTTCGCAGTCCAATTTGTAACCACTACCCTACCAGAGCTCCTTCCTATAGTGTTATTATAAATAAGAATCAACTTGATGGATTTGGTTTTTATAGGTTGAAAGCTTAGTTCTCAATGTTTGAGTTGGTGACTGGGTTCTAGGAAAGTTATTCACAAGCAGTCACAGTGTTGCATAGATAAGTCAAATTATTTATTTATATTGAAGATATGCTCACTCTAGAAAGGGTACTTGGTGTCAGAGTATTCTTTCCTTCTGTTGTCTTCACCTGCCATAGCCCACAAATCTACTTAATGGGTAAAGGAAGGGACCAAAGTCTGTAAGTATGAGTGACTGAATGTGTGAGATTGTGCGTATGTGTATCTGTGTGAAAATTTTAAAGAGAAATTTCTACCAGTCCAAAGTAATAGAATGAATACCTTGTCTACTCTAGAGACATTACTAATCAGTCTTGAGGATTCGAATGCATCCCTAGCCAAATGCACCAAAAATTTCTACTTCTTTTGATCTTCTTCATCTTGATTCCCTGAAGGCCATAATCCTGGAACTAATTATAATTAACTGACTCCCTTACGTTACTTACATTTTAACATCCCGAAAGAAACCTGGAGGCACCATATTACTCTTGATGAGAACTTGGATGACAATCCTAGAATCATTAGCAACACATTTGAAGGGTGATTTTTTTCTACATAAGGTTAATTTTATTTATATTTGTTTTTATTAGTTTAGAGTGCATTTTTGTTCTCTTGTCCTCTAATTATGGAAAGTACTCTGTCCATCTCTCAACAATAGCATTTGTGGCATTAGATTAGAATGATTTGTTTATGTAGCTGTACCTTTTACTGCTACTTAGACCATGTTTTATTCATTTATATCTATGCAAGGACTGGTTTAGCAGTAACTACTCACAGAGTAACTACTCATGTAGCCTCATTCCTGCTATTTGTCCAAGTTCATAGTTTTTCATTTCTGTGTTGTCTGACATTTAATTTAAAATCTTAAAAGAGGTGATGCATAATACAACTTTAATATAAAGACCCGTCTGACTAATTATTGTTGCTAAGTGCCATTGAGTTGGTTCCAACACATAGTGACTCTGTATAGGGTTTCAGAGGAGTGGCTGGTGAATTTGAACTGCTGATCTTGCAGCTCAAACTGACCTTGCAGACTAGTGCTTATTGTATAGCGCCATTGAAATTAATGTAATTCAATTTACCAAAAGTTTAATGAACTCCTTTTATTTATAAAAAACAGCAAACTGACAAAAATACAAGTAATACATGGTTCTTTTGATAAAGAAACCTAAAATAATGATACAGGAAATATCCTTGGATAAAGAAGCCTAACATAATATTATAGGAGTCCTGGTGTGGTATTATAGGATAAGCACTGGACTGCTAACCACAAGGTTGGTGGTTTAAACCAACCAGAAGCTCCTTGGAAACACTATACAGGGTTGCTACGAGTCAGAATGGACTCAGTGGTACTTAACAACAATATGAAATAAAACTTATTACAGAAATATAGCTGTTATTCATATTTTAAAATTAAATATAAGTGGAATATTTTCTAAATTTTGGTGATAAAATACAATTCTATACCTTAACCAAACTCACCATGATCCTTTCTGAGGATGGTGTAATCTTGTGACAGCCCTCCCACAAAAAGTCTTGTGGTATCTCCAGTAACTGTGGTAACATTCAGGGTTGCTGAGGAACCTATGCAAAGGAGGTGAGAACTTCAACTTCAGGAGGATAATCTATTTAAACTGATTTAACAGATGATGGAACTCTTCACTGGGCCTTTAGAACACTGCTTTCTCTTGATTCTTTTCTTACCTAAGTGACTGCTCCTGTTTACTTTTCTTTACTCATCACACAAACTCTTGATGTTGGGATGACCCAGACCTACCTGCTCCCTTCTCAGAACTCTTCCCGCCTCTACCTACACTGACTGCACTATTCCTTCCTCTATTCTTGGTGTTTCTGAGGGCTGAATGTTGCTGATGTTATGTGCCATCGAGTCAGTACTAACCCATAGCGACCTTATGCACAGCAGAACAAAACACTGCCTGATCCTGGGCCAACCTTACTACTATTGCCACATTTGAGTCCATCGATGCTGCCACTTGGCCAATCCATCTTGTTGGGGGTGTTCCTATTTTTCTCTGACCCTCCACTTTACCAAACATGATGTCCTTCTCCAGCGATTGGTCCCTCCTGACAATAATTCTGAAGTATGAGAGACGAAGTTTGGTCATCTTGGCCTCCAAGGAGCACTCTGGCTGTACTTGTTCAAAAACAGATCTATTGGTTCTTTTGGCAGCGCATGGCACTTTCAATATTCTCCAACACCATAACTCAAAAGCATCAGTTCTTCTATGGTCTTCCTTATTCACTGTCCAAGTTTCACATACACATGAGGTTATTGAAAATACCATGGTTTGGGTTAGGCACGCATTAAGCTGTCATCTTTGTTCTTCAACACTCTAAAAAGGTCTTGTGCAGCAGATTTGACTAATGCAATACGATGTTTGATTTCTTGACTACTGCTTCCATGAGTGTTGATAGGTGATCCAAGAAGAATGTAGTTCTTGACAACTTCAGTGACTAACGATTCGGAAATAGTTCGTCACTCCTTCTTCATAGTCTGTCTTCGTCTGGAAGCTCATCTGAAACCTGTCCACCATGGGTGACCCTGTTGGTATTAAAATTCTGCTGGCAAAACTTCCAGAATCACAGCGACTCACAAGCCACCACAGCACAACAAACTGACAGACTAGTGGTGGCTGAACAGAGGGTTGGATTTCAGTGCAAACAATCAGAGTTGAAGATCTAAAGGGGTGTTGAACCTGAGAGTTCTATAAATCCCAGTTAAGATTTTAAGACCCTTCTTTTATGAGAAGTGGGAATATTTTTTCCAGAGCCCCGAACAACTCTAATTAGCCTCATGTACAAAGAGTCCCATGTTTTGAATACAATCCTTAGCTGACAATTGCCACTTAGTATCTCTAGTTTTGACCCCTCTTCAGACTCAGATCCAGCAGCCTGCTTAATATGTCCACACTTAGAAACCTTGTAGATTTTATATGAGTTCCAAACTGAGCTATGAACATCTCTCCAAGTCTGCTTCTCCCCACTGTCTTCCCCAGTTCACCTGTGGTAGCTACATCCTTCTATTGTGCAGACCCTGAGCTTTGCAGTCACGTTTAGCTTGCATCAAGGGTTTAGCCAAGTCTTTCTGTAAAATGCCAGAGAGGCAATATTTTAAGCTTTGCAGGCCACATGATCTCGAGTACTCACAGACAATGCATAAATAAATGGTCATTGGTAGCCTACGATAAAATTTTATTTGGAAAAACAAACAGGCAGGGTATGACAATAAAATGATAGTTTCCTAATGCTTACTCTACCTCAATCTCATCATTAAATCCTGTTAATTTGATCTGCACAATAGATACAGAATCTGATCACTTACCACATCCACAATTACCTCTCTGGCTCCAATCACCATCATTTCTTATTTGAATTATTGCAGAGGTCTATTAGTTAATTTTCATGCTTTCTTTTACCCTTAAAAAGTAACCTTAATAGAGAATTCAGGATTGTCCTTTTGAAAAAAGAAGTCATTTCTTGCAATTTCTCTCTCAAATTTATCCATTGACTTCCCTCTTTCAAAGTAGAAACCTACAAGCTCTACAGATTCTGGTCTCCAATGGTCTCTCACCTCCTGGTCTGTCACTAGCTCCTTCACTCTCTTTACCCTAGACTAGCCTCCTTGTTGGTCCCTGAAATGCCATGTGTAACATGCTGCCAACTCAGGGCCTGGCACCTTTTATTTCCTTACCTGCTCACTTTCCCCCTGATATTTCCATGTTTTTCTCTTCATTCATTCAGATCTCTGCTTAAATGTTATCATACCCATAAAGGCCTTTTGTAACAATCCTTCAAATTTTGTGTATGCACACATACAGAGATACACACATACGCAGGCACACACACAACTTTCCATTCTGCTTTATTGTTCTTAGAATTTATACCACTTGATACTAGTTCAGTTTTCCTTCAATCCGTCTCTTCCTCTCTGCCCTAACAAGTAAGTTTCATAATGCTCTGGGTTTTGTTTTGTTTTGTTTTTCATATCCACAGTGCCTACAGCAATACCTGGTCCCATTTAAATAACGTATTTCATGAAAGAATTAATCAAAGCATGCATGCATCATCATATAGATACTGTAAATATTTTATAATTGCAAGAAGATAGTAGATTGAGTGCACTGGAAAGAATAGCAAGAATAGGAAATGCAGCATAGGAGTATGTGTCCTAAGAGTGCCTACGAATTCTAGCTGTATATTGAGAGAAATTTTATTTATCTTTTCTGAGCCTTGCTTTCCTCAGCTCTATAATGCAGCTAAGGAGCTCTCATAGCATAGTGGTTATGATTCAGTCTGCTAATTTCAAGGTAAGAAGTTCAAAACTACCAGCAGTTCCAAGGGGGAAAGGTGAAGCTTTTTGCTTCCATAAATATTTACAGCCGCAGAAACCCTATACAAGGTTGCTACAAGTTGGCACTGATTCCACAGCACTTAATCACCACCATCAAAACACAGATAATTACTTTTCCATGAAAAAACAGAAGAAAGAAGTCCTTAGTTTTACCTTATTAAAGACCTGCATGAATGAGAAACTGGGTGTCAGGCATGATTTTAGGAACACCCAGAAAGTAAATTTAACAGCAATTTCGATGAAATTGAGTGATGAAGAAGATAGAAAAAGCATGATAATACAAATAGAAAAGTATAGCTACATCAATGTATCAGTCAAACTATTTACATATCAAATAAGTTTTTACCTGTATACTGCCCATCCAGAGTGATTTGTCCATTAGCCTGATGTCTAATAGTGATTACTTCATGCCATTTACCATCACTGTATTCTTTACCACTATCATTAGTTGTTGTAATTTCCACTGAAGATCCCTTAAGTGTCAAAATTTTTTTAAATATGTATAAATAAAAGTTGTGTGTGTGGGTATGTGTTATAAGGGATTTTCCAGTTTTAACATTATGATCTAGATGGAAATATGTATACATTTCAAACAGAACTCAAAATTAAAGTTGACATCTAATATCATTCTGGCTTTTCTGTGTTTTTGTGAACACCAACAGTGACCAAGTCTGAAATAACTTCTCTTTAGAATTACAACTTGCATTTTGAATATTGTTGATGGTGCTACAGAATGAGTAATGGATTATTGTCAGGTTGGCAGTTCAGATCCACCTGATTCTCCACAGGCTAAAGATGAGGTTTTCTGCTCCCTTAAATATTAGCATCCTCAGAAATCCTATAGAGAGTCACTATGAGTTGGAATTGACCCAATGGCAGTGGAGTGGGAATGTTCATCAGAAAAGTAATGGGTTTCCTATTCTAGAATTTTTCATTTTAATTTTCATGATAGAAATAGAAAAGAAAAGAATAAATTTAGATGAATAAAGTATCATTCAATTTTTATTGTAAAGATGGGGAAATGTCTGGCCAGTTAGTTTCTCTGCTAATAACAAGGAGGAATGAGGCACACAATAAATATAAGCCAGTTATTAGCAAATTGAACAAAGCATGAGGTTGAACTTAGCATACAGTATCTATATTCTAAAACTTAACAGTTACAGCTTTAGCTAAGGTAACAGAATAATTTAAAATGAGTTCCTTAGTAGACTACCTCCATGATCTACTATCCCATTAGCTATGAGACTAGGAGAAATAGATGGTATCCAGCTACCATTACTAATTAAAAAAAAAAAAAACACAAGCACCTAATACATGGATCCTGATCAAAAGGAGAAAACGATGTGAAACAGAAATTCTAATGCTGATGGAAAATAGATTTACAGGATTCATGGAGATCAGATGACCTTCCCAATCTTTTGCCTAGAAACAAATTTTAAACGTTGACACTAAACCAACCTATGAAGTAATGTTTAACTAAACAGTTTAGCTCAATTGATTTAAAAAACGTCCCTCTTGAGTATTGCATTATTTTAAAGAAGTATCTATATGAGATTAAATTGACAACAGCAATCCTAAAGCACAGATGAAAATGTTAAGGTTGCAAAGAGTCTATATCAAGTGTGGTAAAACAATATGGGTAAAGATAGTGAGAATGGTGCTACAATGTAAAGTAAGTAACTTTTGTCATTGAACTGCATGTGGAGAAATTGTTGATTTGGTATTCAAATGTATACATTTTTGTACTGTATATGTTTCACCAAAAAACAAGGAGCTCTGGTAGTTTTGTTGTTAGGTGCCATTGAGTCGGTACCAACCCATAGCTACCTTATGCAAAGCAGAACGAAACAATGCCCGATCCTTGGCCAACCTCACTACAGTTGCCATGCTTGTGTCCACTGATGCTGCCAGTTAGCCAATCCATCTCGTTGGGTGGTCTTCCTCTTTGGCTCTAACCCTTCACCTGATGTCCTTCTCCAGTGACTGGTCCCTTCTGACAATAAGTCCAAAGTCTGAGAGACGATGTTTGGCCATGTTGGTCTCCAAGGAGCACTCTGGCTGCACTTCTTCCAAAATGAATCTATTGGTTCTTACGGCAGCCCATGGCACTTTGAGTATTCTCCTCCAACACCATAACTCAAAAGCATCAATTCTTCTACAGTCTTCCTTATTTACTGTCCAGCTTTCACATGCATATGAGGTTACTGAAAAGACCATGGCTTGGGTCAGGCGTACCTTAGTCTTCAAGTTGACATCTTTGCTCTTCAACATTTTAAAAAGGTCCTGTGCAAAAGATTTGCCTAACGCAATATGTCGTTTGATTTCTTAACTGCTACTTCCATGAGTGTTGATAGTTGATCCAAGAAAAATGAAGTCCTTGACAACTTCAATCTTTTCTCCTTTGATAAGAGAGTGGTGTAGTGGTGTAGTGGTGCAGTGATGTGGTTGCAAATTGGGCTGCAAACCTCACGTTCAGCCGTTTGAAACTACCAGCTGATCCACGGGAGAAAGATGAGGCTTTCTGTTCCCATAAAGATTTACAGATTTACAGCCTCAGAAACCCTGTACAGTGTTGCTATGAGTCAGAACCAACTCCACAGCACATAATCACCAACCACCAGTAGATAAGACCTTGTTGTGCCCAATTCGTAACCACTACACTACCAGAGCTCCTTAGATAAGACCTCGGAAACAGTAAATACCTAGAACTGTCATTTGTTGTTGTTGTTAAATGCTGTTGAGTTGGTTCTAATTCCTAGCAACTCTGTATAGAATTTCGAGGAGTGGCTAGTGGGTTTGAACCACCAACCTTGTGGTTAGCAATCCAATGTTTATCCTAGAGCACCACACCAGGATAGAGATTAGCAAAAAGGAAGTAAAGTTGACAAACAAAGACATAAAAGAGAATCTTGTATCTTAACATTTATAACCAAGTGGCCATTTTTTGGTATAATATGGTTAGCACAGTGGTAACCATTGCAATGTTACTAAACAAGTAAGAATAAGCCAAATGTAGTTCAACTCTGCCACATCATCATTTAATACTTCTAGTAGTAAATGACAACTCGAAAATAACTCTGCACCTTCCAAATGAAAATCTATACTTTTAAAAAATAAGTTTATTTGTTTATTAATAAAGTTGATTTCCAGAGCAATAATAAAGCTCATTGCAATTTTTTTAAAACTAGAAAAAACATTGAGTTAATTTTTACAATTAAAAAAAATTCTTGGAAACTTACATTAAATTCTTTAAAAAAATTGCTTCATGGATTTTTTGTTTTTGTTTCTAATCCAGTGTCAATGCAGACAGGCATAAAGAGAGCTGGAAAAATGTGACACAATGCCACGCTTCTCATTCTTGGAACAATACTGTTATTTTTTTCATAAAGTATTATGTTAAAATACAAAAGGTTTATTACTGTTATTTTTTTAAAATTAATTTTATTTTGGTAAAACTCTACATAACAGATCATACACCCATTCCACAATTTCAACATGTGCTGTACAATGACACTGGCTACATCCCTCATGTTGTCTTACCATTCTTGTGATATGGCTTTTTAAAAAGAGAAAATGCAAAATTACCTGATATTTGGTAACTAAAGCTTTATTTAATTAAAAAAAATGCAGTGTAAACCATACTATTCTAAGTTAAAGTAAAATATTTCTGCTTTTATTTCCTTAAAAGAGTTTTCAGGGATATAACATGTCCATTCTATGCACATAATTGGCTTCTGTCAGGCCTCATACAAAGCATGACAACACATGTGACATACAGAATTTCATGTAACCAAAAAACAGTTTTAATTTCCCATGAGTATGAGTAGACTGCTTCTGACATGGACAATATCCCAACTTTCACAGAACTCATTTAGCTACAAAGATGACCATTTAGTAAGACTATTTTCTAGTCCTTGAATTTTTGTGGGTTGACTTTCCTTATTATATGTCTTTCTTTTGTGTATTCTCTTTTATTTTCTTCAAACATTTTAATATTTTACAAACACACATTTCATTATCGTAGTTTAATAATTAAAACCAGAACTGGTGTCGTGCCCAATTAATGTGCCCTGGTAGCATGCCCATTAGTTTTTCCATTAGTGAATTCAACAATACTAATGGGATTACTAGCATGGGATGCTAATTGGGCGTGACATAAGAAACTGGCTTACTTCTTAGCATACCCTTGCTAATGATGAAATTAATGAGCATTTTATTAAATGCTGTCTCATCAAAGTGTACTTAGTTAGCGTTAAAATTGTTACAAACGATGCTGCATTCTAAAGATCAGGTGTCTGAGTAAGTGGTTCTTCATATTATGTTTGGCAACAATCTGAAGCATTAATAGTTCTCTACATCAGAAATCACATTTATTGGAGACAAATTCAAGTACATAATGTACAGCCTCAGTATGCCAAACTAGGTGTGTACTCAGAGAAAATTGGAATATTATTATTGATGATTATATTAAGGCTATCTATCCCACCAATGTTAAGAAGATAATTCTGAGATCAATTCTAGTATCATTTTAGGCAGTTTTGGTTTATATTTTTTTCAATTTGAAAATTTTCAGGTATATTAAATAGCTGCTATGCAGAATAGAACCACAAAGTTATATGAATTTCCTATCACCACCACTGAGTAGAAAATATTGAAATGGTAACATGAGTCATTACTGTTAAATAAAATATAGTCTGAACAAGTGTTTCCAAAATTAAAATTAGCCAAATAAATAATGGGTAGATTATAGCGAAGTGTTAGATTTAACAAAAAATGTAGCAAGTAAATGTTGGGTTAATTTTCATATGGTGTCATTTAACAATGGTTCCAAGTGATTAGATGATTATGTGAAAACACAAATTTAATTTGAAATATTATGAAGAATATTTGTCCTTCCCCTAAATGTGCATTCAACAGAATATGTTGTTGTTGTTGTTAAGTGCCACCGAGTTGGTTCTGACTCATAGCGACCCCAAATAGGACTTCCAAAGGATGGTTGGTGAGCTTGAACCACTGACTTTGCTGTTTAAACAGACCTTGCAGTTCAGCCCATTAACCCACATCACCACCCCAGGACTCTGAAATGGGTATGTTTTTATACCTGTGGTCTGCATTTCGGATTATACTCACATAAGAAATTCATTACTCCAGTTAAAGATTTTTGTTTTAAGTACACAAAGGCTGCATGTTACTTTTAAACTATGTTGTAGCCTGAAATTTAAAATTCTCTTTGTGAAATGCTGTTTTTACAACTCAAAATTTGATTAATGAATTTGGGGAGAGAAATTTAAAAAAGAATCACTTATTTTTTTTCTAATTAGTCAAAGTAACCAATAAATAAAACAAGTAAGAACTACCAATAGAAAAACCAATTGAAGAATGTTCAAAATTCTCCCCATTCCTCAGCTTCAATTAATTCTTTTTATGTAAACATATGGGGTATTCTTTATAAAGTTGTCCAGTTAACTTGCATTAACTGGAGTATACATTCCTTGGAGGTAAAAAAGGGCCTATTCTTTGCTAACTTGAGCCCATTGTTTCATATATACATATGGTAGTGGTAGTGATGTGTGCCGTGGAGTCAGTTCTGACTTATAGCAATGCTGTATAGATAACATTATGTATAATTTATCTGAGGAAATTTTCTCAAATACATTCTAAGGCAATCCTACTCAATCAATACCTTATTATCTTTCAAAAACTATCATCTTCCAGAAATACCTTCAACTGTGGCCTTATATTTTTATTCCAGATACAACCTTGGCTGCCAGGCACCATTAAACCCACCCCATGCTTTTTTTTTTTTTTTTTTTTGGTTTTTTTGAGTAGCCTTTTTTTTTTTTTTTTCTTCAAGTTTTTATTGTGAATTATGTGGGTTTATATGGGAGAACATCAGTTTTACATTCATCCTATCGTATTTTATTTCATTGCAAAGATTACAATCCCCTCCATGCATCATCAAACAACCAAAGGGTACACCCCACAGGCCTGCCCCCCAGATGTCAGCACACAGCCCCTCTCCATCCCTGAGTCCAGTGTCCCCAGTTGCTCCATCTGTCCGTGTCATCATCTCTGCCTCCATCCCTGGCGTCACTGCCTCTCTGGGTAGGGTCCCCCTTCTCCACTCTTGTCACTTAATGGGCTGCAAAATCAGTCACTCCCCTCCTTTTGTTACAAAACATCTACCTTTCCACTGACCCTCACAGTCAGTACTGATAGCAACTATTCACTATTGTACCCTAAGAGTCTTATCTCCATTTCCTTTCATTATCCCCATCCTAACATGTTGGAAATCATTCAGTGGAGCTTCTACCTTCCCCAACCCCGTCTGAAACCAGGCTCCCTCTTGAAAGCTTGTAGGCCAGTCACTTCTTGCCTTTGTAGTCCCCCGCCCCAATTTTGGGTAGCCAAAGTCCAAGTTGCCCATTCCTGTCAATGCTGTGTACCAATGGGGTGGAAGTGATCCTTGCTGTAAAGATTTGTTCCCTTTTTTGAGCTACTACATCCATAAGTCCTGGTGTGGTGCTGTGGGTTAATGTGCCAAATTGCAAAGCCATTTGAACTGCAAGGTTGGTGGTTCAAGCTCACCAGTCACTCCTAGGAAATCCTATACAGGGTCGCTATGGGTCGGAACCGACTTGACGGCACTTAACAACAACAACATCCATAAGTATAGATAAAGTTCATAGAATTATAGCGGGTTACTCTTTTTTTTCCTCTTCTTTCTTCTTCTGGTGGAGTTCTGATCATCCAGCCATTGAAGCCTGGACAAGTGGGTACTATCTGCAAGTATGGGTGCTCTTGTTCATCTCCCCTCACTTCATATCAGCTGGACGCTTCACTCTCCACTTTAGTTTTCTGCAGCCATGTCACTACCTCTGGGCCTAGGAGTCCCTGGGTCTTGCCATACTGCTGGCCAAACAGATCTCCATCTGGGTTCACAGGAGTCTATTGAATGTGGTTGGATTTAGCTCACAACTTCATTGCTGTTTTTTCCCCTCTTCTCCGTATCGGTGACCAATGTGGTCATC
>NW_006408527.1:684093-685769 GCF_000296735.1 Chrysochloris asiatica | reverse complement strand
CCCTTATGCAGTGATTTTTACACCAGTGGGTGCAGGAAACTGACACCCTGTGCCTTATACTATATCCAGAGCTCTGGAGCAGCTCCATAAAAGCACCTTCTCTGGATTTTTGGCACCTCCCCCACAGAGCTCCTCCTACCTGACTCTGCTTGTTCTGCCTCCAAAACTGGAAGTCCACCCTATGCATTTTAATGAAGCAATTTTATTAGCACTTAGTTGGCACCTACCAAAATACGGGTTTGGATTTTGGTTTAAAGGGTCAAGACAGAGACGCTGTAAAAGTTAATGTCAGTGATGGAGGAGGGTAAAGGGCAGAAATGATTGGAAACAAATTGTGAATTCTTCCCTGAACTCTGTTACCAAAGTTTTCTCTAGTTGTCAATATAGTATCTGAAAAGTTCATGATTTTGATTAGACTGAAAGACTTTTCAGACAGCCATTCTTTGGCCTACAATCACAATACTATGAGTAGACTAAAACACTGACCCTTTTACCCTCCCATTCTGCAGGCTTAAGGAATCATTACATCCTTTAAGAAGCAAAACAATACCCATAACAAAGGAGATGACAGTCATGCTTCAGAACTGGTTAAATCAATTTTGACTTAATTCTCAAAAAAAATTTGCCACATATGCTTGGATTGTATGTGAGTGTGTGTGTGTGTGTGTGTGTGTGTGTGTGTGTGTGTTTATGAAAGAAAGAAACAAAGTATAAAATATTCAAAATCTATGATGTCCAGTGTTGTAATAAATGATCTCCTGGAAACATGTTAGTAGATAGTAGGATGGACATTTAGGATGGATTGACCAACTGAGAGTGTGAGACAGTGAGTAGCCACCATGTCACATAATTCTGGATCATGGTGTATCTTTCTTCTCTGTCCAACTCTCACAGAGACCGTGTGCTCTAATTACCAAGAGAGCAGTCCAGATGGAGAAATATCAGGGGTGACATGTTAATTTCTAATTCCCATACACCTTGGGCATAACTTTCTAACACAGTGTTTGGAGTATATTCTGTTCTTAACAAAAGTTACATATAATGAAATAAACTCCATTCTGTGTCAATTCTACCACTAACCACTGTGGGAACTAGTTGAACCATTTATTTCTCCAGTCTTCGTGTCCCCTGAAAAGCAAGGATGAAAACAACAGTGACTACTCAGGTATGATTATAAATGTGAATCCATGATTATATATTTGAAATACACTACGTTGCTTTGTTGTTATGTACCATTGAGCTGGTTCCAACTCAAACCTACCCTGATAGGGTTTCCAAGGAGCTGTTGGTGGATTTGAACTGCCAACCATGCTGTCAGCAGTCCAGTGCTTATCCTACAGTGACACACCAGGATCTCACACCAACTCAATAAATAAGGCTAAAGATTAAAGATTTTTCTTCTTCTGTCTTTGTCTCAAATATTCCCAAATTTTAACAGGTTGAAGGACAAAAGCAGAGCCAGACTTTTCTTCCTGTGTAATAGTCATCTATTCTACTTTTTTGTTTCTTTACTGTTGTTGTTTTTTACAATTTAGAATTGTTCTCTTTTCACCATGCTAATTTGGATGTTTTCATTCAACTAGTAGCTAAACTCTTTTAAAATTTATTTTATGGAAACAAGAATGTAGTGTGTTCTACTTCCCTGTTGTGATACTTTCCCTTCATCCCATGAAGTA
>NW_006408527.1:670704-683273 GCF_000296735.1 Chrysochloris asiatica | reverse complement strand
CTGATCTTAAGGTTCGCAGCCCGATTCATAACCACTACACTATGAACCTCTCAATATTGCAAGTTGAAGCTTGGATTTTTTTCATCAGTTCCATAAACTTGAGAAACGTTCTTCCTTTTTGGTTTTTTAACTCCAGGTCTTTGCACATTTTGTAAAAATATCTAACTTTGTGTTCTCTAGCTGCATTTTGAAATTTTCTGTTCAGCTCTTTTACCTCCTCATTTCTTCTACTTCCTTTAGCCATCTCTATGTTGGAAAGTAAGTCTCAGAGTCTCTTCTGGCATCCATTTTGCTCGTTTTCATCTTTCTTGTCTTCTTAATGACCTTTTGCTTTCTTCCTGTATGATGTCCCTGATGTCATCCCACAACTATTCTTGTATTCAGTCATTAATGTCTAATTCAGCAAATATGTTCTTCAGATGACCTCTAAATTCAGGTTGGATACGTTAAAAATCATATTTTGATTTTCATAGACTTGCTTTCATTTTCTTCATCTTCATCCTGAACATGCATGTAAGCAGTTAATGGTCTGTTCCCCAGTCTGCCCTGGTCTTGTTTTGCTTGATGATATGGAGCTTTTCCACTCTTTCCACACATGTAGTCAGTTTGATTTCTGTGTATTCCATCTGGTGAGATCCATGTGTATAATCATACTTTATATTGTTTAGAAATGGTATTTGCAATGAGCAAATAATTGGTCTTGCAAAATTCTGTCATGTGATCTCCTGCATAGTTTCTATAACCACTGCCATAATTTCCAACAAATGATCCTTCCTCTTTGTTTACAACTTTGTAATTCAACAGTATATTGAAAGGGAACTGCCAGCGGTTCACATCAGATTTAGACGGGGATGTGGAAGCAGGGATACCATTGCTGACATCAGATGGGTCATGTCTAAAAGGTGAGAATACCACAAAGATGTTTACCTGCCTTTTATTGACTGTGCAATGGAATTAAGTTGTGTGCATTATGACAAACTATGGGCAACACTGCAGAGAATGAGTATTCTGGGACACTTAATTGTGCTCATGAGGAAACTATACATAGATCAAGCAGCAGTTGTCAAACAGAAAAAGGAAACACTAAATGGTTTAAAGGTGTGTGCCAGCGTTGCATTCTTTCACCATACTTATTCAATTTGTATGCTGAGCAAATAATTTGAGAAGCAAATAATATATGAATAAAAACGTATTATCAGATTTGGGGGAAGATTCAGTAGCAACCTGTGCTATGTAGATGACACAATCTTTCTTGCTGAAAGTGAAGAGGACTTAAAATACATACTGATGAAGATTAAAGAAGACCACAGCCTTTGGTGTTGGTTGCACCTCAATGTAAAGAAAACCAAAATCCTTACCACTTAACCAATAAATATCAAGATAAATGGAGAAAAAACATTGAAGTTGTCTAAGATTTCATTTTTCTCAGAACCAATATCAACAACCATGGAGGCAGCAGTCAAGAAATCAATTGATATATTGCATTAGACAAATCTTCTGCACAATACTTCTTCAAAGTGTTGAAGAGCAAAGATATCAGTTTGAAGAATAAAGTGTACCTGACCCAAACTATGGTGTTTTCAATAAAAGTTGGAAAATTAATAAAGAATACCATAGATGAATTGGTGTATTTCAGTTACGGTACTGGAGGAGAATATTGAAAGTACCATGGACTGCCAAAAGAACAAATCTGTGTTGGAAGAAGTACAGTTAGAATGTTCTCTGGAAGCCAGGATAGCTAGACTTTGTTTGCATACGTTGGACATATTATCAGGAGGGACTAGTCCCTGGAGAAGGATATCCTGCTTGGTAAAGTGGAGGGTTAACGTAAAAGAGGAATACTCCCAATGAGATAGCACAGTGGCAGCAGCAATGGGCTCAAGCATAGCAATGATAGTAAGGTTGGCACAGGACCGGACAGTGTTTCATTCTGTTGTGCATAAGGTCGCTATGAGTCTATGCTGATTCAACACAACCTAACAACAATAATAGCCATTAGATGCTTAAATTTAACTAAATATTGTTAAGTTTATTATTTACCATTGCTTCTCTTATTTATATTTCAAATTCATGTTTTGTTTGGTTAAAAGCCTTTCTTAAATACTTCTCGTAAGTATGGTACATGACGAATACCAGTAGAACACTGTCAAATAGCACTAGGATACTGAATATTGAAACATGATGAATAGCACCAGAATATTGTCAGGTACAGTGCTGGAAGATGAGCCCATCAGGTTGGAAGGCACTCAAAATACGACTGGTGAAGAGCTGCCTTCTCAAGGTATAGTTAATTATGATGACACAAATACAGTGAAACTTTCAGGACCTTCTTTTGCTCATGGAACAAAACTCAAAATGAGGAGAAACAGCTGTAAACATCTGTTTATAATTGGAAAATGGAATATAAAATGTATGAATCTAGGAAAACTTAAAGTTATAAAAAATGAAATAGAATGCATAAAGATTGATATCCTAGGTATTAGTGAGCTGAAATGGACTGGCTTTGGCCATTTTACATCTGAGAATCATATGGTTTACTATGCCAGAAATGACCAGTTGAAGAAGAATGGCATCACATTCATCATTGAAAGAACATTTCAAGATCTATTTAGAACTATAATAATGTCTGTGATGTTGGTACCGAATGTTGGTGTTGTTGTTGTTTGGTGGCGTTCAGTCAGTTCTGACTGAAAGCAACCATATGCATAACAGAACGAAACACTGCACAGTGCTTTGCTATCTCACAATTATTGTTACATTTGAGCCCATTGCTGCATACTGTCTATCCTTTTCACTGGGGCACTTCCTCTTTTACACTGACCTTCCTCTTTACCAAGCATCATGTCTTTCTCCAGGGACTGGTTCCTCCTGATAATATGTTCAAAGTATGAGAGATGAAGTCTCGCCGTCCTGGCTTCAGAGTAGCATTCTGGCTGTACTTCTTCCTACAGATTTGTTTGTTCTATTGCAGTCCATGGTACTTTCAATATTCTTTTCCAACACCATAACTCAATTGCATCAATTCTTCTATGGCCTTCCTTATTCATTGTCCAACTTTTGCATGCATATGATGTTATCGAAAATTCTATGGTGTGAGTCAGCAGCACATTAGTGTTCAAACGGGTATCTTTGCTCTTAAACACATTAAAGTGGTCTTGTACAGCAGATATGCATAGTACAATAGTTATTTAATTTCTTGACTGTTGTTTCCATGAATACTGATTGTGGATGCAAGCCAAATGAAGTCTTGGCCAGCATAAATCTTTTCTCAGCTTATCATGATGGTATTTATTTGTCCAGTTGTGGCAATTTTTGTTTTCTTTGCATTGAGGTGCAATCCATACTGAAGGCTGATCATCATCAGTAAGTATTTTAAGTCCTCTTTGCGTTCAGCAAATAAGTTTTTATCATCTGTATGTTGCAGGTGTGTGCTCATGAGGCTAAATAAATCTTCCTCCAATTCAAATGCCATATTCTTCTGCACATAATCTATCTTCTTGGATTATTTGCTCAATTGACAGATTGAATAAGTATGGTAAAAGAGTAGAGCCCTCATGCAAACCTTTTCTGAATTTAAATCTTTCAGTGTCCTCTTGATCTATGTACAGCTTCCTCCTGAGTACCATAAAGTGTTCTGGAATAGTCATTGTTTGCAATGTTATCTTTAGTTTGTAATGATCCACACAGTCCAAAGCATCTGCATAGTCAATAAAGCAGAGGTAAACACTTTTTGATATTCTATGCTATTAGCAAAGATCTATCTGACATCAGCAATGATTTTTCTCATTCCAAGTCCTCTTCTGAATCCTGCTAAAGTTTCTGGCATTTCCTTGTTGATGTACTGTTGCAGGCATTTAAAAATTTATCTTCAGCAAAATTTTACTTGCATGTGATATTAGTGATCATTTGATAATTACTTCATTTGGTTGAGTCACCTCTTTCACTAGGCACAAATATGGATCTCTTCCAATCAGTTGGCCAACTAACTGTCTTACAAATATCCTGGCATAGATGAGTGAGTGCCTCCAGTGCTGCATTAGTTTGTTCCAAGATTTCAACTCCTAATCCATTAATTCTTAGATCCTTGTTCTTTGTCAATACTTAAGTGTAGCTTCGAAGTTTTCCTTCAGTACCATGTGTTCTTCATCATATGCTACCTCCAGATATGGTTGAATATTGTTTATTTCTTTTTGATACAATAACACTTTCTATTAATTTTATCTTCTTTTGATGCTTTCTGCATCATTCAATATTTTGTCCATAGAATCCATCAATATTGCAAATCAAAGCTTGAATTTTATCTTCAGTTCTTTCAAGTTGAGAAATGCTGAATGTTTTCTTCCCTTTTGGTTTTGTAACTTCAGGTCTTTGCACATTTCATTACAATACTTGATATTGTCTGTTCAGCTCTTTTACCTCCTCGTTTCTGATATTTGCTTTAGCATCTCTACATTGGAAAATAAGTTTCTGAGTCTCTTCTGAAATTCATTTTGCTCTTTTACTTCTTTCCAGTTTTTAAAATTATCTGTTGCTTTCTTACTGTATATCATTCCACAATTCTTCTAGTCTTTGGTTATTACTGTCTAGTGCATCAATTCTGTTCTTGAGATGGTCTCTGAGTTCAAGTGGGATATGTTTAAGGTCATATTGTGGCTCTTGTGGATTTGTTTTAATTTTTTTCAGCTTTAGCCTGAACTTGCATATGAGCAACTGATGGTCTGTTCCACAGTCTGCCTCTGGCCTTGTTTTGACTGATGATATGGAGGTTTCCCACAATCTTTTCCCACAGATGTAGTCAATTTGTTTCCTGTGTATTCCATCTGGTGAGTTAAATTGATGCTGTTTAAAAAAGGTATTTGCAATGAATTCATCATTGGTCTTGCAAAACTCTATCATGCAATCTCCAGCATCATTTCTATCATCAATGCCATATTTTCCAACTATGATCCTTCCTCTTTATTTCCAATCTTTGCATTCCAATCAACAGTAATTATCAATACTGGTTTGCATGTTTCATCAGTTTCAGACTGAAGGAGTTGGCAGAATCCTTCAACTTCATCATCACTGACTTTAGTGGTTGGTGCGTACATTTGAGAAATAGTGTTAATTAGTTTCCCCTGTATGCGTATGGATATTATCCTTTCACAATAGTGTTATATTTCAAAATAGATGTTGGAATACTATTTTTGATGAATGCTATGCCTTTCCTCTTGCATTTTTAAGTCCTTTCATAGTAAACCATATGATTTTCAGATTCAAAATGGACAATGGCCATCCATTTCAGCTCAATAATGCTCAGGATATGTCTTTACATGTCCCCCATCCCCCCTCCCTTTTTTTTTTTTTTTTTGATAATTTCTAACTTTCCTAGATGTATACTCCATACATTTCAAATGGGTATTTGCAGCTTTTTCTCCTCATTTTGAGTTGTGTCCCTCAACAAAAGAAGGTCCTGAAAGCTTTACTCCATTCGTGTCATCAAGGTCAACTTTACTTTGAGGAGGAAACTCTTCCCTAATCATATTTTTTAGTGCCTTCTAACCTGAGGGATTCATCTTCCAGCTCTACAGCTGAAAATATTCAGTTGCTAGTCATAATGTTTTCAGTTTTGTAACTATATTTGACAATGGTTTTCTGTTATTAATAAAATTTTCGGTGGATAAACCTTCAGAAGTAGACTACCTTTCCTTCTTATTAGTCTGCCTTAGTCTGGAAGATCCACTGAAACCTGTCCACTATGGGTAACCCTGTTGGGGTTCAAACACCAAACACCAAAGGTATAGCTTCCAGCATCACAATAACACAGAAGCCACTGCAATACAACAATCTGACAGATGAGTATTGCATAGTAACTGATGTTTTGTTGTTAAGTGCCTTGGAGTCAGTTCCAACTCTTAGCAACCCTAAATAGGATTTCCAAGGAGCAGTTCTGGTAGGTTTGAACTGCTGACCTTATGGTTAGCAGTCTAGTGCTTATCATACAGTGCCACACCAGTAGTCCAAGTACTTGTTAAGTAGACCCTTGCATATTTGCTGTTTAAAAATTGAATGAATAAGATAATGAATGAAGAAATAGTTTATACTTTCAGGAGAAAAAAATATATAGCTTCTCAGACTTATTGAAAACATTTGAAATTCATTACAAGTTAAAAAAATGAATCGCTGGGCATGTAAGCCATAGAATTAGACACTGAGGGTTTGAAAATTAGCTCTACTATTTTAGTTGTAGGATAGTCACATCACTTTTGTAAGTTTCAATTTCTTCACTGGTAAAATAGGGGTAATCATAGCATTTACCTTATAGTTAGTGCTGCGAATTCAACATGAAAACATAAACACTTACTTCTGTAATTGGCACCTAGTAAACTCTCAACAATAACAACTCTGATTATTTATTTACCTGAGGATCAGAAAGAAAATAAGGACGCCTATTCTTCAACTGAAGTGCAAAATACTCCTCTTGATTGTCAGGGGTTGCTGCCAAAACAATCAAACCTTCAGGCACCCTTGTTCGGAAGCTGGCCTTAATACCTGGTGAGACAAATGTGATCAGCAAATCAGTGCTGGTGCTTTGTTGATTCTTCCTGATAAATGTACATTTACTTTCATTATTATTTATGATGTACTGAGTACTGTCAGAGAATTACACATAGCAATGTACCGGAATGATCTCAGCCTTTTGGCTTTAAATGTACCCTATTATGAATGCCAACCTGTACTTAGGAAATCAAACTTAAGCTCTTGAGAAGTTTAAATTTTTGAAAAATCCTTGAACATAAAAAGTCTTGTTGTCAACCCAAAATTGAGTATCAATATGAAAATATTATCAGAGTCGTATGGCCCAGGATCGTGTTTTATTCTGCTACGCATAGGGTTTTGTCCTGTTGTGCATAGGGTCACTAAGAGCTGGTACTGACTTGGTGGCACCTAACAACAACAACAATTTTATTTTTTTACATGAGTGAAAAAAATTACAGGGGACAATGCTTTGTAATAGATGCTGAAAATTGGAAACATCCACCATGAATTAGCTCATAGAAATAATTTCCTAGACTGCCACCTTATAACTGACTGGCTTACAACCTTCAGAAACTCAGACTCCATGGACTCTTTCAACAATTTGCCACCATGGTCCAAGATACACAATGCTTTTGTCTCATGAAACTCTTCCAAGCTCAGAAAGCAGGGAGAACTTGTGCAAGTCCTTTATAAGTTTTATCAAACCACCACATGGATCCACCTCTATTCTACCTGGAATCCCACTTACTCATCACATATTGTGAAGTTCTTAATTTGTGCAAGGCATTTTACTTAGTGGATTAAAAAGGACAAAAAGTATAAGCAACATAATCTCTGTTTTGTATATGCCTGAAAACACAAGTCATACTGTGAGAATTATACAACAGCTAAAGAACATACATAATGATGAAATGATGGCTTAAAACACATGTTATATAATTAGAAAATAAGGCTTTGAGTAATGTAGTCAATAAGAATTATGAAAATTTGAGAAAGAAAATCTCTTGAAACTGGGTTGGTGACTAAAGGTTTTATGTTGCTATTGCCAGCTGTTATCCTGTTGGCCCTTGACTTATGGGACCCCATGCACAATGGTCCCATTGTGATCATGAGGTTTTCATTGACTGATTTCAAAAGAGCTCATTAGACCTTTCTTCTTAGAAGTGCATTGGCCGGGAATAAAACCCAGGTTTCCTATAAGGAAGGCGAGAATTCTAACACTGAACTACCTTGCCCATAAGGTTCTATATGTTGCTAAGTTGGTTCCAACTCATAGCGACCTTCTACATAACAGAACAAAATACTGCTCTGTCCTGCACCATCCTCACAATTGTTGTTATGCTTAAACCCAACAATGTTCTATATAGGTGGAAGGATGAAAGCTGGATTCAATAGACGGTAGCCACTTTAAAGTAAAAAAAAAAAAAAAGTTTAATTCATCTTTCCATTTATAGTATTTAACACAGTGTCTAGGTATACTTAGTAAATATTTAGAGAGTCTGGATGAAGAAAAAGAAAATTATAGGTGCATTACAGGTAAGGGATAAATTTTAGCAAAGATTTGGAGATTAGAAAACAGAAGGTATTTTGTGAGCATCAGATCATCATTGTTCAATGTTCATTTATGGAATATTAACAATGGTTGACTATTCTGCAGAACATTTCAGAGCAGAAACTAACAAACCATCCTTACATGAAGTTTTAGTTGAGTAAAAAGACAATTAAAAAATAAACTGCAATTTAGTGCAATAAGTGATAAAGAGATACACAGATGTACAAGATATAGTTGATCCAAATAAGATTAAAGAGGGCTTCACAGAGAAAATGATACACAAGCGTGTTTTCAGAGCATATGAGATCTTTGGGACATTTTTTACAAAGGTCTGCAAGTATGGAAATTACTGAGAAAAACTTCATTGGAAGGAGGGAGAAACAGGTAAGACTATATGTCAGCTTGTTTGACAAAGTGGGGGGAAATTGGCTTGAGAAGTTTGTACAGACAGCTAAGGTTAAAAAATCGTTTGTGTTAGAAGCATTTTTAGTTTCTTTAATACCAGCAAAGTTTAGCCTAGGTATGGAGCTTCAAACTCTCCCAAGGTACATCTCAATCTTGTCCTGGTCTTCATAGATTCTGCACCTTCATCTTCTATGTGTTACGCTTTTGGACCCTTTTTAGACACACTTTTTCTACTCATTTTGAAATCTCAATGCTTTACATTCTTACTGCTGTCCACTTGGACAAACTTCTTGCTGTTAGACTTAGTGTCTGCTCCATTCTGCCACCTTTCTTACTCCACAGAATAGAACTGTTAGCCTCAATAACACATTCTTCAGTATTCAAACTCATCTGAACCTCTGATACTAATTTTATAGTTTCATATTTCCTAATAAATGAACAGAAAAGGTTTTGCAACTAATTAAAATTTGTCATGTAACTAAAAGAAAGTCATTAAACTTTGAGTGGCTGAGGTAAGTAGGATGCTAAAAGCCAGGTTTTGGGAAACAAAATGGATAGAATTTATAGAGAAAACAACCATGGAAAGTTAGTTGTAAATACTGTTTTTCAGCTATAGATCTTAAGTAATTATTTAAATGCATTCAAATCACAAATGAATGCATTTAAATGTAAACATATCAATCTTTTTATGAATTATAAAGCATTTTTAAAAATGTTAATGTATTTCCATAAGGCCTAGTGGTAAAATGCAATATTGTTCAGAATTATTCATACTTCCTTTTCCTCTGTGAAGGTTATATATTTATATATCTGTAAACATTGAATTTAGTCTCAGTCATGAGACTTGGCAAAATGGAAGCAGACATAAGGTACCATATACAGGTACATGTTTTAAATGCAGTTATGTGATTAAACTTGACCCCTGCTCTCTCCTTTGCCTCAGTGATGTACCTTCATCATGAGTTGTAGAAAAAAAAAAAAAAAGACTATGAAGCAAAGCCAAGCAATACCAAAATATTTTTACCTTAAATATTGGTGCTAAGCTACAATGCTGACTAAAATGAATAGAAAAGTGAGAAGGGAAAATATTTAATTTTGCTAAAAAATAAAAAAACAGCTAGAGAAAATATTCTAAAGCTTGGCTTTCTTGTTTCAAGTGTTTGGGGGAAATCATAGAAAAATAGCTTTTACCTCAGTATGTATTTATTCATTTAACAAATGTTTAAGAAGGGCATGCTGTATGCAGCCATTAGATTACACTTTTGCTATACATAGGAGTACCCTGGTATGGTGCTTTAGGATAAGCACTTGATTACAAGGTCCTTTTGAACCCCAAGGTCAGAGGTTCAAACTTACCAGCTGCTCTTCAGAAACCCTATACAAGGTCACTATAAGTTGGAACAAACTCGATGGCACTTCACAATAACAACATAAAATAGTTAACCATCTATCCTATAATTTTGAAAATCAGAAATCAAAGAGATGAATGAAAATATTTAGCTTTCATGTAGGTATGTCTTAGAAATTTAAGATGGTTTTATCACTAAAAATAGCACAGTTGCAGGATCTTGAAATAGACCAAAAGTTATTAAACTTCAGGTAAATCTATAGGGCAAAGTAACATTCACTCAAAAAGAAACGTTATTTAATGGTTAGTAGAGGTGCAAGGGAAAGAGGGTAAATTACTAACTAGGTGCTAGACACATGTTAACTTGAGTGAAGAAAGCAAACAAACAAACAAAAAAAATCAATAAATAACCAACCAAACAAGGAGGAAAATGTTGATAAGTTAGACTATAACAAAATTAAGAACTTTTGTGTAACAAAGGCACCCATAAAAACAGTGAAAAGACAACCAACAGAATAGGAGAATCTATTTTCAATGTGTGTTTCAGAAGATGGATACATATACAAAAATATAAAGAAAGAGTTCTGGTATGATGCTGTATAATAAAGCACTGGACCACAAGGTTGGTTTGAACCACAAGAAAAATGGGCAAAGGGTATTTAAAAACAACAGTTTCTACACAAACAATTACTAAATATATGAAAAAATGTTTAGCTTCAATATTCATGAGAGAAGGCAAAATAAAATGCAATGTTACTAAACATCAACCAAAAAAACTAAAATGAAGCATAAAATAGTAGAAAATACACTGAAAGGGTAAAGGAGTAGAAATGAATCTATGGAAGCCAGAATTAGCAATCTTGAAGATAAATCCTTCAATACTAGAAAGATAGAAGAACAGTCAGAAAAAAGAATTAAAAAATCTGAAGAAAGCCTAAGATTCATGTGGGACAACATGAAGAGGAATAACTTAGGGTTATTTGAATTCTAGAACATAAAGAGACAGGAAACCAAAGAAAAGATAATCAAATAGATACTGGAAGAAAATTTCCCTAACATCATGAAGGAGGAGATGAGCTTTCAAGAAGCAGAATGAACCTCAGGCATCATAGACCCAAAAATAAAATCACCAGGACATATCATAATCAAACTCTGGAAAAATCAAAGATAAGGAAAGAATTCTAAAAGAAGCTAGGGGAAAATGAATTGTTACTTATAAAGGATATCCAAAAAGATTAAGCTCTGATTTCTCAACAGACACCACAGAAGCAGGTAAGAATGCAATTGGGAGACATATACAAAACTCTGAAAGAAAAACAAATACAAAACTGCCATCCAAGAATCACATAGCCAACAAAGCTGTCTATCAAATATGATGACAAAACAGAACATTTCAGGATAAACAACAATGAAAGGACTTTATAAAAGCAAAGCCAAATCTCTAAAATCTATTAAAAGGAATTCTTTGTTGGAGAACCAACAAGAGGAGACAACAACCAGAGACTGCCTTCCCGGGCACCCCCGGCCGGATTTCGTTCCAAGATGGAAGAGTCCAGAGCAGAACAAAACTGCAAGACTAAAAATAGAGTTCCTGGGATGTCAGTCTATGATTAGGACAACTACAAAGTGAGGCAGGGAAAAGTAGTTATAGATCTCCAGGTGGTAAAACAGGATAAAACAGACCATTTTAAAATGAGGAAGCAATTAATAAAGTAAAGATAACCTCAAAGAAACTTAATACACCTTCATATCAAATCATGAAAAGGAAAATCCAAGATGATTGTGGAAACATTAAACCTGTGAAGAAATTGACAAGAAAACACACACACACACAAATAAAGTCACCGGAAAACATGCAGAACAAAGACCAGCAGCACCACACACACACACACACACACACACACAAAACAAAAAGCAAAATGATAGCAAATAATCATACCTAGTGGTTACAAATCGGGCTGCTAATCTTACGGTCAGCAGTTAGGAACTACCAGCTGTTCCACCATAGAAAGGAGAGGCTTTCTTCTCCCATAAAGATTTACAGCCTTGGAAACCCTATGCAGGGTTGCTATGAGTCGGAACCTACTCCACAGCACATAGCAACAACAAGAACATTTATAACTATACTGAGTGTCAATGGATTACATGTTTAAAATAGTGAAGATGTCTATAAGCAAAATATTGACTAATGCAGAAGGCATCAAAAGAAGATGGAAGAAATATACAGAGTCACTATACCAAAAAGAAATGGTCATTATTCAACCACTGAAAGAGGTAGTATATGATCAAGAGTCAATGATATCAGAAGAAGAATCCAAGGTGCACTGAAGGCACTGGCAAAGAACAAGTCTCCAGGAATTGATGGGATACAACTGATGGGAAATATTTCAACAAACTAACACGGCACTGGAGGTACTCACTCGTTTATGTCAAGAAATTAGGAAGACGGCTACCTGGCCAACTGATTAGAAAAGATCCATTTTTTGTCCTCATTCCAAAAAGAGGTGATCTAATGGAATGCAGAAATCATTGGACATTATCATTGATTTCACATCAAGTAAAATTTTGCTAAAGATAATTCAAAAACAGCTGCCACAGTACACTGAAAGGGAACTGTCAGATGTTCAAGTTGGATTCAGACGAGGACATGCAACAAAGGATATCATTGCTGATATCAGGTGGGTCTTGGCTGAAAGCAGAGAATACCAGAAAAATGTTTACCTGTGCTTTACTGACTATGCAAAG
>NW_006408527.1:668052-668979 GCF_000296735.1 Chrysochloris asiatica | reverse complement strand
AAAAAAAAAAAAAAAGATGTATAGCCAGAATGCTCCTTAGATGCCAGGATGACCAGACTTTGTCTTTCATATTTTGGACTATTATCAGTTGGGACTAGTCCCTAAAGAAAGACATAATGCTTGTTAAAGCAGAGGGTCATCAAAGAAGAGGAAGACCCCCAATGAGATGGATTGACACAGTGGCAACAGCAATGGGCTCATGTGTAGCAACAACTGTGAGACTGGTCCAGTACCAGGCGGTGTTTCATTTTATTGTGTGGTTAGTATGAGTCAGTACTGATTGCTGACTGACTGATAATCAGATTATCAACCACACAACATCGGTTCTTGCCCAATTGGTGGGTTTGTAGAGGTTATGGCTGTGGCTTCGTTGTATGGCTGCAATTGCTGTCTCCTGTCATGGCACGCAAATAGAAGGAAAACAAACAAACAAACAGAAAAACAGCCAACACAGTGAAACGTGAAAATCAGTGGCTTTCTCTCCACCAATAAGTGGTGTGCTGTGCCACCTACTGGTCTCCTGTCTTCACAGTCACCTGAGAAAGTGTAAAATGGCCACGTTGCCCCCAGTGGCCCCACACAGATAGCTCACCTCCTTTCCTTCATTTTTTCTCTCTACCCCACATGTCCATTCAACCCTGTCTCCTAGTGAGAGCCAGTCCAAGGTTAGTCAGGGTCAACTTTGCAGATTTGCATCAAAGCCTGCCCCAGTAGTAGTTGTTAAGTGCCATTGAGTTGGTTTGGACTCATAGTGACCCTGTATAGGCTTTCCAGGGAGTAGCTGGTGAGCTTGAACCGTCAACCTTATGCTTCAAGCTGAACTTGCAGTCCAGCACGTTCACTCACAGCGCCACACCAAGACTCCATAAATACTTACTTTGGAATGTGTACAAATATGGATCTCTCCAATTGTTTGGCCAGGTAGTT
>NW_006408527.1:665690-667002 GCF_000296735.1 Chrysochloris asiatica | reverse complement strand
TGATGTTATTGAGCTTTTCCACTTTCTCTACCCACAGATGTAGGCAATTTGGTTCCCATGTATATCGCCTTTTATGGTGTTTCAAATATGTATTTGCCATGAATGAGTCATTGGTCTTGCAAAATTCTATCATGCAATCTCTAGCATCATTTTATCACCATTGCTATAATTTCCAACTATTAACCCCTCCTCTTCATTTTCAGTCTTTGTATCCCAATCACTGGTAATTATCATTAGATCTTGATTGCATGTTTGATCAATTTCAGGCTGAAGAAGTTAGTAGAACTCTTAAATTTCATTATCACTACTTTTAGTGTTTGGTGCATAAATTTGAATAATAGTAATATTAACTGGTTTCCTTGTAGGCATATGGATATTATCCTACCACAGACAGTGTTATATTTCAAGATAAATCTTGAAATAGTTTTTATGATGATAAATTTTGAATTTGTCGTTCCTGGCATAGTAAACCATAATATAACCAGATTCAAAATGGCCAACACCAGTCTATTTCAGCTCACTAACAACTAGGATGTCTTTCTTTACATGTTCTGCTTTGTTTTTGACAACTTCCAATTTTCCTAGATTCACACTTTGTACATTCGATATTCTGGTTATTAATGGATGATTGCAGCTTTTTCTCTTTATTTTGAATTGTGCCACATCAACAGTAAAGATCCTGAAAGCTTTATTCCATTTGTGTCATTAAGGTCAACTGTAGTTTGAGGAGGCAGCTCTTTCCCAATCCCATTTTAAGTGTCTTCCAACATGAGGGGCTAATCTTCTGGCACTATATCTGACAATAATCTGGTGCTATTCATAAGGTTTTTATTTTCTGGCATTGTATCTGATACTGTTTTGCTGCTATTCGTAAAAGGTTCAGTGGTTGAACATTCAGAAGCAGTGCACCTCTCCAGCTTAGCCTGGAAGCTCAGCCGAAACCTATCCACAATTGGTGACCCTGCTATATTTAAAATAATGGTGGTATAACTTCCAGCATCACAGCAACATACAAGCCATTACAGTACAACAAACTGACACATGAGTAATGTTAAATACCCAACAAAAATACATAGGTTCTAAAGTCATACAGCTGTGTTTGTAGTAGTACTTTTTATCATATCCCATCTACGATTAATCCAAACCCATAGCCACACCCTTGCCATTGAGTCATTTTGACTCATAGGCCTCCAAGGAGCACTCTGGTTGCACTTCTTCCTAAACAGATCTATTGGTTCTTTTGGCAGTCCATGGCACTTTCAGTATTCTCCTCCAACACCACAACTCAAAGGCATCAATTCTTCTATGATCT
>NW_006408527.1:664092-665377 GCF_000296735.1 Chrysochloris asiatica | reverse complement strand
AAGGCCTTTACAGGGTCGCTATGAGTCAGAACTGACTCAACAGAACTTAAAAACAACAACATTTATCTATTAGAAGCACAAAGGCTACTTATATTAATCACTAGACTGTGAATCACAAGGTCCAAAGTCTGAGGCTGCCAGACACTCAGTTTGATGTATTGTGGCACCTTGTGTGTTGTGCTGACTCTGGAAGCTATGTTACCGGAAGGGTCACCCATGGTGGACAGGTTTCAGCTGAGCTTTCAGATTATGTCAGATTAGGAAGAAGGAGAGATGGACTACATCCGAATATTTAGTCAATGAAAACCATATGATTAGCAAAGCAATGCTATCAGACAGCACCAGAAAATTAAATTTGAAATATGATGAAGAACACCAAAATATTGTCAGATATACTGCTGATAAAGGAATCCCTCAGGTTGGAAGTCACTAAAGTACGCGACTGGGGAAGAGCTGCCTCCCCAAAGTAGAGTTGACTGTGATGATGCAAACATAGTAACACTTTCGGACCTTCATTTGCTGATGGGGCATAACTCAAAATGAAGAGAAACAGTTGTAAATATCCATTAATAATCAGAATATGGAATGTATGAAGTATGAATCCAGGAAAATTGAAAGCTGTCAAAAATGAAATGGAACACATAAACATCAATGGTGGTGGTTGTGTGCTGTGGAGTGGTGTCTGACTCATAGCGACCCTGCATAGGGTTTCTGAGGTTGTAAATCTTTATGGGAGCAGAAAGCCTCATCTTTTCCCGTAGACTGACTGGTAGTTTCGAATTGCTGACCTTGAGGTTAAGCCGTGTAACTGGTAACCACTATGCTACCAGAACTTCTTATAAACATTAGCATCTTAGGCATTAGTGAGCTGAACTGAACTGGTACTGGTTTTTTTCAATCTGATAGCCACATGATTTGCTATGCTAGGAATGACAAATTGAAGAGGAGTGGCATCACAGTCATCATCAAAAAGAACATTTCAAGATCTATCATGAAGAACAATGGCTTTGTGTGATAAGATTTTATCTGTATGCCTACAAGGAAGGCCAGTTAATACCACTATTATTCAAAGTTATGCACCAATCACTAACATTAGTGAAGAAACAAACAATGCTGAAATTGAAGATTTCTACCAACTTCTTCAGTCTGAAATTGATCAAACATGCAATCAAGATGTATTGTTAATTACTGGTGATTGGAATGCAAAGGTTCATAACAAAGAGAAAGGACCAGTAAGTGGGAGAATATGACCTTTTTTAGTCACTGTGATAGAAACGGTGTTGGT
>NW_006408527.1:660474-661659 GCF_000296735.1 Chrysochloris asiatica | reverse complement strand
GACATCATGCTTGTCAAAGTGTAGAGTTGTAGAAGAAGAGGAAAATTCCCAACACTACAGATTGGCACAGGAGCAGCATCAATGTATTCAAATGTAGCAACAACATGAGATTGGCACAGGACCAGGCCATGTTTCATTCTGTTGTGCATAAGGTTGCTATGAGTCGCTCTGTTTGACTTTTCTTTATAGCACTTTTTAACAGACAGTGGGCCAACACCCCTCCTCCCTACCCTCAGCTGCTCTGCATATCAGAAATCAGAGACTCACACCAACACTCCCACCTGCTTCCAAATCTACCCAGAAACAGATGAGAGTGCCCTGTGCTGCCAGACAGAGTAGCATGCCTGCTCTGTTGCTCATATATATGGAGAAGAAGTAAAAATGATATTAACATAGGATGGACTGATTTAAACTTGGGACGCTAATAATAAGTTACCGCAAAGAGAATTAATAAAATTAAGAAGATTCAGTAAATTCTAATGCAATAGCAATGAAGGAAATGATATGAAAATCTGTAGACAAAATGAATTTAGCACAAAAAAAATCATAAGACTAAGAAACAATCAATACCACGCAAACACACACACACAAAGAGAAAACAAAAGCAATGTCTTCATACATATCAATAATTAAACTGAATATAAATGGATTAAATGCTCCAGCCAAGAGATAGTAGTATCTACAAAAGATACTCCTTAAGGAAGGTTTGCAGAATGTGCCCTTTGGCTGTTTAAATGGTTATATATTCCTGAGTGTTTTTGTGTAGATTAAACACAAAACAAAAACCCAGAGGGAATAGAAGCAAATACTGTTGAATGATGATACATGGAGGGGATTATAATCATTTCAATGATATAAAATATGATAGGATGAGTGTAAAACTGATGTTCTCCCATGTACACTATCGCTCAATTCACAATAAAAACTTTAAAAAAAAAATTACACTCCTTAGAAACAAGACACAAATAAGATAAAAATTAAAGGAAAAACATACGTTAAGCAAATGGCAACTAAAAAAGATCAGAAGAGGAAATAACAAAATTTGATAAAATAGACTTTAAAGCAAAACCCAGCATAACAAGGAAGAACATTACATAAAGAGTAAAGTGTAAAGTGAACATGATGACATACCCATAATAAATATAAACACACCTAAATGAAAGATTACCAAAATTCATAAATCAA
>NW_006408527.1:656631-658087 GCF_000296735.1 Chrysochloris asiatica | reverse complement strand
GGAAGATGATGCATGGAGGGGATTGGAACCATGGCAATGAAATGATATACAATGGAATAAATGTAAAACTAAAGTTCTCTCATGTAAACTATCATATAATTCACAATAAAACATTAAAAAAAAAAAAGAATACTGGTCCAGATTTCTACCAAATTCTACTAAATGCTACCAAACATTCAAAGAAGAATTGATACCAACTCTACACAAATCATTCCAGAACATAGAAAAAGAGAGAATGCTCTAAAATTCATCCTATGAAGCCAGAGTAACCCTGATACTAAAGCTAGGCAAAGATGTCACTGAAAAAGCAAATTATAGACCAATATTTGTCATGAAAATAGACACAAACATTCTCAGCCAAATTCTATCAAACAGAATCCAACGGTACAACAAACTTCAAAAAGTTCATGGAAAAGTTCCATTATCTTTTTATTCAATTTCTCCATGTACTATTTGAAGTCCTTTGTTTATATATATATATAAAACACATCATGACCAATTGGGATTTATATCAGGTATGCAAGAATGGTTCAACATTAGAAAAACAACAAATATACTCCACCACATAAATAAAACAAATGAAAAGAACCACATGATCTTATTAGATGATACAGAAAAAGCATTTGACAAAATCCAATGCTCATTATTGATTAAAAACAAAAAAAGCAGCTATCTAAGGTGCAACTATTGATCTCTCCTTGTACAAAGGAAAGAAGAGTAATGACTTGGAGTCAATTAGTCTGTAAATCTGGCAGATTAATATAACATGTGAATATCAGTCTCCATGATCCTTAGACCACAAAGATGAGACTGTACCCAACTACTAGTTAGTCCAATAGGGATCACGTTAGAAGGTCCTGGGTAGAGTGGGAGAAAATGTGGAACTAAACTCAAAATTGTGCAAAAAAGACCAAGTTTACTGGTTAGAAAGAGACTGGAGGAAATCAAGACTGTGACTCTTCATCACAATTCAGGTGTGGAACTGAACTCTCTCTCCATCATGGCTCAACTTCCAGGCAAGCAATACATAGGAATATTGGGTGGGGGCAGGCAACAGCACTAATGAGGCATGTATACCATAGAATGATTAACCATTCAAGATCAAAAGGGCAGCATTTACCTAAAGACAAATTTTAGAAGGTTTGGAAAAGAATGTTTATTGAAAACAAGAGTCATAGAAAGGAAGTGGGATTAAGAAAAAAAGAAAAAAATCCACAAAATAGAAAACGAGAAGAAATTTCTCAACATAACAAAGATCCTATAAACAAAACCAACAGCCAATATTACTTTTAATGAAAAGAGACTAAAATCATTCCACTTTGGAACAGAACTAGACAAGGATGCCCATTGTTACAATTCCTATTCCATATTGTATTGGAAGTCTTAGATAGAAAAACAAGACAAGAATGGGGAAAAAAAGGCATCCAAATTGGCAAAGAAGAAGTTAAATGAATCT
>NW_006408527.1:654002-655236 GCF_000296735.1 Chrysochloris asiatica | reverse complement strand
AATGTATATCCTGGTTTGTGTTTTTTGTTTTTTATCAAATAGTATATATATATTAGATACAGTTGATTGATTTCACCATTCAGTTTAACTGTATTCTCATTGATTTTAGACTTGCTGGTTCTGTCAATTACTGTACTCCAATTATAAAAATGGGTTTATACTTCTCTTTGCAATCCCATTAGTTTTTGTCTACATATTTTGAGGCTCTATTTTACATACCTACAAAATCAGGATTATTAGGTCTTTTTGGAGATTTGACTCTTTAAATAATAATATGTTGTTGTTGTTAAGTGCCATTGAGTCGATTCTGACCCATAGCGACCCTGTATAGGGTTACCAAGGAGCAGCTGGTGACCTTGAACCGTCGACCTTGCAGTTCAAACGGCTTTGCAGGCTGGCACATTAACCCACAGCGGCACACCAAGACTCCAAATAATAATATAGTGCACCTTTTTAAATCCTTGATAAGTTTCCTTGTTTTGAAGTCTTCTTTGTATGAAATTAATATAGCTACTTCAGCTTTCTTTTCACTGGTTTTAGTAGGGATATCTTTCTTCATCCCTTCTCTTTCCATTTATATTGTTGTTGTTGTTGTTAAGTGCCTTCGAATTGGTTCCAACCCATATCTATGCTGTATTGTTTTTCTGAGGAGCAGCTGGTGAGCTTGAATAACCAACCTTGTGGTTCAAACCAACTTTGCAATCAAATGCATTAACCCATAGCGCCACATCAGGACTCCTTCAACCTGTATGTGTTTTTATATTTGAAATAGATTTCTTATAAACAACGTACAATTGAATCTCAAGTTTTAACTACAGTCTCTGCCTTTTCACAGGCACATTTAGATCATTCACATTTAAAGTGATGACAGAGGATACAACTGGATTGATAATTTTCATGTTTGTCACTGTTTTCTTGCCAATGAATTTATTTTTGTTTCTTTTTTACACTACCCTCTTTTTCTATCTCTTTTGCTTTTAAGTGTGCATTTTACACAATTACATTTTTATCCTCTACATATCAGTTATGTTTATTTTAAAATTATTTTAGTGACTGCCCTAGAGCAGGGGTAGGGAACTTCTGCCAGCAAGCAATCGTATGATGCCTGCACAATCATTTGATCTGGCTCAGCCAAGGCAACAGCAGTTCCAATCACTGCACTTGTTTAGTGTGGTGGAGTGGGTTCTGACCCATAGCTGTGCTGTACAGAATTTCCAAGGAACGGCTGATGAGA
>NW_006408527.1:650366-651722 GCF_000296735.1 Chrysochloris asiatica | reverse complement strand
CCCACTTCCACTCTCATGTAGACCAATGTGGTCGACAGCTAGCTTTACACACCTTAAAGCAGGCTAATTTTCAAGTTAACAATTTTGTATGGCCCTCTAATGATGTTATAAATATCCAAATGGCCCTTGGCAGAAAAAAGGTTCCCCACTGTAGCGTAGTGGTTACGAATCAATCTGCTAATCTCACGGTCAGCAGTTCCAAACTACTGGCTGTTCCACGGAAGAAAGAGAAGGCTTTCTGCTCCCATAAAGATTTACATCCTTGGAGTTAGAACCGACTCCATGGCACACAACAACAACAACTCCTGTCCTAGAGCTTGCTACATTTACCACTCATATAAACCCACTAAAAAGAAATCAAACAGCACTGTATTACTTCACAGATATTGCATGTTCCTTATAACAAATTATTTTCACAATTCCTCCATCCTAGTCCTTATACTATGGACTCCTGGTGTGCTGCTGTAAATCACAGTTCTGCAGTTCAAGCCTACCAGCTGCTCCTTAGAAACACCATTCAGGGTTGCTATGAGTTGGAACTGGTTTGATGGTACTCAACAGCAGGAGCAGCAGCAGCAACACAATCCTTACAATATTGCTATCATTCATTGCACTAATCCATACACAGTAATCACCCCATACATTGTTATTACTTTGAACAGTTATCTACTAGATCAATTAATATCAAGAAAATAAAATATGTTATTTTATCTTCATTTATTCCTTTTCTGATAGTCTTCCTTTTTTGTAGATCTAAGTTTCAACCTATATAGTTTTCCTTCTTTTTGGAGAAATTCTTAACATTTCTAGCAAAGCAAGTCCACTGAAGACAAATTCCTTTAGTTTGTCCTTTAATACCTTAATTTCTCCTTCACACTTGAACTATAGTTTTCCTTGATACAGAATTCTAGGTTGGTGCTTTTTTATTTTTTATTTTTTCCCTTTCATCATTTAAAATACATATTAGAGTATCTTTGAAATTGTCTTGAAAATATAGATGTCAAACATTTGTCAACACAACTTCCACATTTATAAGTCAATGATATTGATTATACTTTCCATGATGTATCACCATTGTTACTATCTCTTTCTAAAATACTTGACCACCATTGGCATAAAATCACTGATCCCCAAACAAAAACTTCACCTTCCCCCTGAATGCCACCTCTTGTTGTTAAATGCCGTCAAGTCGATTCTGACTCATAGCGACCCTGTTTAGGGTTTCCAAGGAGCAGTTGGTAAGCTTGAACCACCGTCCTTGCAGTTCAAATGACTTTGCAGTCTGACGCATCAGCTGGTAACTATTAATTATCTTTGATTTCTATGTATTTATTTGTTTTTATGTAAGTTAGACCC
>NW_006408527.1:648016-649541 GCF_000296735.1 Chrysochloris asiatica | reverse complement strand
TATACGAGGATTAGTGGAAACATTCTACTATCTTTCAATTCCAGTTTTCCAGGAACAGTTTGAAGACTTACATTCATATACATATGCAAGAGTATACCCAATAATCTGTTGTGTCTATCTTTTGGTTGTTTCTACCAATTGACTGTTGTGTTCCTACCTTAACTTTTTATGGATATGTACCTAGGATTAGGATTGCTACACCATAGTACTTTTCTGTTTAACTTTTTGAGGAACTGCCAGTTTTTTTGTTTGTTTGTTTTTGGTTTTTTTTAACACAATGGCTTTGCCATTTTACATTGCCACCAGCAAAGGATAAAGGTTCCAGCTTTTCCATAATCTCACCAACACTTGTTTTTCTTTTTTTTCCCCATTTTTGTTTTCATTGCCATTCTAATGAAGGGTGAAATGATATCTCATTGTGGCTTTGATTTGCATCTCCCAGGTGTGTTGCTGTAGGATAAGCACTGAACTGCTAACCACAAGGTCTCTGCTCAAGGTAGCCAATCACTCATTGGAAACAATAAACAGGAATCACTGTGAGTTGTATCTGATTAGAGGGCACACAACAACAATGACTAATCATGTTGAGCATCTTTTCATTTGCTTGTTGGCCATTTGAATATCCGTTTGGTGAGTTATCTGCTCCAGTCCTTTGCCCATTTTTTATTGGTGTCTTAGTTACCTAGTTCTGCAATAACAGAAATATTACAAATAGATGGTTTTAACAAAGAGAAATTTATTTTCTCACTAAGCTAAATTTCTGATTTGTTGTTGTTGTTATGTGCCGTGAAGTCGGTTCTGACTCTTAGCGACCCAGCATAGGGTTTCCGAAGCTGTAAATCTTTATGGGAGCAGAAAGCCTCATCTTTCTTCCACGGAACAGCTGATAGTTTCGAACTGCTGACCTTGAGATTCACAGCCCGATTCGTAACCACTACACTACCAGAGCTCCTTATGCTACCAGTGTAGGAGGCTAAAAGTCTATATTCATAGTTTCAGTTAAGGAAAGGCTTTTTTTCCCTGTTAGCTCTGGAAAAAGATTTTGTCTCATTAGCTTCTCCTTGATTCCTTAGAGATCTCCATATGTCTTGGCATCAATCTTCCTCTGGGTCTAGAGGTTCTCAGTGCAGGGACGTTGGGTCCAAAGGACACACTCTTTTACCTTACCTGCCCTTCTTTATTGACAGTCTTCATATCCCTTCTCTTTGTTCCCTCCTTTTATCTCTTGAAGGAAAAAAGGTGTTAGTCAAGCAAGAGTGTAACTTAAGCAATGATGGTGATTTGAATAACAGTAGGATTTGAGTCACATTCTCTGATAAGACTATGACCCCCCACAATCTAATCTTGCCTAATTAACATATAAAAGTTAGGGTTTACAACAAATATCACAAAATCGAGTATAATTATATCAGATCACAAAACAGAGGACAGCCAAACAATACTAGAAATCATGGTCTAGCCTAGTTGAAATTTATGGGTTTTTTTTTTTGGGGGGGGGGTTGGGGATGGGGGCACAAATCAACCT
>NW_006408527.1:632265-647916 GCF_000296735.1 Chrysochloris asiatica | reverse complement strand
AACCTATGATAATTAAGTTTTATTATTATTATTATTAAGTTGTAGAAGTTTTATACATATTTTGGCAATTGGGCCCTTTTTTCCTTTGCATTTCTATTTGGCAAATTTATATTTATTTATAAACACTGGATTGTGAACCACAGGTTGGCACTTTAAGCACACCAGCTGCTCCTCAAGAGAGAGCTGAGACTTTTCCACTTTCACAAATATGTACAATCTTGGAAACCCTATATGGGGATGCTTTGAGTTGAAACCAATTTGACAGCATATAACAACAACATCTTCTTAAAGTTGAGGGATTCAGTCTCTTGGTAAGTCCACCCACAGAATTCTTTGTTCAGCTACAATGTTTCTGATTTGGACCATTCTCAGAGACTCTCTCTCTCTCTCTCTGTCTCTGCTTGCATTCCTCATCTTTCCTTACTTGCAGCTATCTTCTAATTGAGCTCTCAACATATAAGGGTGCTTCAAAAACTTGGTGGAAATATCACATTATCTTTTAATTCCATTATTCCATCAAATTTTGAAGCACCTTTGTATATGATAGCTATTTCATTTTCCTGTTAATTTCAAAACCAGTGTCTTACCTGAATCTGGATTTGAATACTTGCTTTGCTTCATCAGGATGTATGTATTTTTTCTTCCCTTTTATCTTGCTATAATTTTCTTTATTTCTTTCAAGTCAACATGATGTATCTGATCATTGGAAGTGAGTTAGGCTTTTAGTGTAAGGTGGTGGTGGTGTGCCATGGAGTCATTCCGACTCATAGCTACCCTTCATAGGATTTTCGAGGCTGTAAATGTTTATGGGAGCAGAACTCCTCATTTTTCTCCAGCGGAACGGCTGGTAGTTTCGAACTGCTAACCTTGAAGTTAGTAGCCCGACTCATAACCACTATGCTACCAGCCTCCTTTTAGTGCACAGATTTATGTTAATTGATGAGGCATTGAGTTCTTTGTATTATATGCTGTAGATGCAGGTGTCAAAAGACTCTGGCTTCCTCTGGTGCCTTATTTTTAACTCCTGTTCGCTTTGGGCTTCTCTAAGAACTTCTTAAGTACCGTGCATCTTGTCAATTGCAGTCAAGTTCGTTCCTATTCAAAGCAACCCTGTGTAGGGTTTGTGAGGAGTGGCTGGTGAGTTTGAACCACAGTCCTTGCATTTCAAACCAACCTTGTGGTTGAGTGCTTATTCTACAGTGCCACACCAGGACTTCAAGAATTTCTTAAGTATAGTGTGCACATTATGTTGTTGTTAAGTGCCGTCAAGTCGGTTCCGACCCATAGCGACCCTGTACAGGGTTTCCGAGGCTGTATATCTTTACGGGAGCAGAAAGCCTCATCTTTCTCCCACGGAACTTCTGGTAGTTTCGAACTGCTGACCGTGAGGTTAGCAGCCTGACTTGTAACCACTATGCTACAAGAACTCCTTGTGCGCTTTATAGATGTCTGATATTATATTGGAATTGGATCCCTGTTGATAGGATGGGAAGGTGTGGAGCAGAAGAAACATTCTATAATCTTGTGATCTCAGTCTTTAGTGGACTTGGGACATTGCAGTGTAACCTTCAAAAGTGTTTCTTAGCTTTTCTTTTTTTTTCTTCCTTTTCCTGATGTGGCGCTGTAGGAATGCACCGGACTGCAAACCATAAGATTGGCAGTTCTAACTCACCAGCTGCTCCTGGGAAACCCTGTACAGAATCGCTGTCAATTGGAATCAAATGTATGGCACTTAACAACAACAATAACATGTGAATCAGAAAGGCCCAAGAGGTGTGGGTTTCCCCTTATGAGCTAATCTTCTGATAAAATAGTAACTTTTGTAATGCAGATCGTTGGGTATAGAACATTCTGTTGAGCATGGTGGTGGAGTTGGTTCCGACTCAGCGACACTATAGGTTTCAGAGGCTGTAAACCTTTAAGAGAGCATATGTCTGAGCATATGTCAAATCAATTCCGTTTTTCCTTGTGTTTATTTTTAAACGGTTACTTTCCTCCTTCTTCTCCAGGAAAATTTAAAGTTCCCCCACCCCCACCCCGCCGGTCCATCTTCATTTTGAGAACCTGATAGCATTCTTACATGTAAAACTACAAGAGAATGGGAGGCTCCAAAAGCTGGAACCACAGGAGTTGTAAAATCTCAAACTTGTGAACACTCAGTCTCCAGAAACTTGTCAAAATTTCCATATAAGTGTTTCTACCAATTTATGATACCAGTGGCTTCTTCTTTAGGGGCGATGATCTTGGTTATGATTCTCTGTATGATTCACGTTTTGGGGGGTGGGTGGATTGCCTCTGGACCTTAATCTTATGATGCATAAAATAGAAATCATTGATTTCTATTTGTTCAGCTATATTCTTGTTGTGAGGACAAGTGTGATGACTCCCAGCTCTTTACAAATCAAAGCTGAAACTGGCCATTGATTTTTAATGATTAACAAAACTTTCATTATTAGGATAAATCTCACTTGGTTGTGATATATTATTTATTTATATTGAAGGAATAGATTCAATGTTTTTGTCTATGTTTATGAGAGATATTGGCACTTATCTTTCTTTTCGTGTCCTTGTTAGATTTTTCTGTCAAGACTGTGCTAGTCTCTTACAACAAGTTGAAAAATATTCCTTTATTATTTGTTTTCTAGAGGAGTCTGTACAAGATAGTTTTTATTTCTTTCTTAAATATTTTATAGAATGTACCAGTAAGAGCACTGTGGCCTAGAGTTGTTTGCTTTTGTTTTGTTTTTTGTGGGAAGATTATTTTATTATAGTGATTCACTTCTTTTTTTAAACTAATAAAGAATTATACTGATTTTTTTTTCTTCTTAGTCGAGTTATTAATTTGTATTTCAAGGGCATTGTTCATTTGTCTAGTATATTAAATTTGTTATAATAAAACATTTCAGAATATTTTCTTATTATTCTTTAGTCTTTAAGTTCTAAAATGATATACCCTCTTTAATACTATTAATTCATTCTTTGTGTCTTCCAATTCCTCCTCTCTCCAAACACACAGGAGTCCTGGTATAGCACTGTGGGTTAATATGCTGGACTGCAAAGTCTGTTCAAGCTCTATAGCTGCTCCTTGGAAACCCTAAATAGGGTCGCTATGGGTTGGAACGGACTCAATGGCACATAAGTACAACAACAACGACCACACACACACACACACACACATACACACACACACCACCACCACTACCACCACTCTATCTTTTATTCTTTTTACAAGTCAACTTTGGGCTTTGTTGATTGTTCTATTTCATTGCCATTCTTAATTATCTTCCTACTTAGAAGCCTGGAAGATGCTTGGATCTTTTTTCACATAAAATAAGCATTTAACCTACATATTTATAAGCACTAATCTAGCTACAGAAAAGAATATTTTTATGTTATATTTTCAAAAAGTGTGTCTTGTGGTATCTTCTTTGATTCATCTCATCTTTTTAAATATATTGTTTAATTTCTAAATAGCTCATATCGATTGCTAATTTAACTGTGTTGTGCTCAAAGGATACCCTCTGTGACTTCAGCTCTTTCAAAGTTTTCAAAACTGCTTTATGACCCAGCATATACTTTCCATGTACATTGAAAAGAATAAATATTTTCCAGTTTTGAATATATGTTCTATAAATATAAGCTAAATCTGTTGATAGTGTTAATCAAACTTTTTATATCCTTACTGATATTTTTTGTCTATTTCTTTTAGGAATTTTCAGATCTACAAATACAAAGGGCAATTTATCTATTTTCTTCTTTGGTTTGTCAGTTTTTGCTGCATATATTATGAAACTATTTTTAGGTCCAAATTAATTTAGGATAATTTCCTCCTGATGAATTCACTATCATTATGAAATGCTTGTTTTTCTCTTGTGAACTCTACTTTGTATGACATAAATATTGCTATTTGCATTTTTGTATGAAAAGTATTTAGTGGTTTATCTTTGCTTTTTTTTACTTTTATCCATGTTAGTTTTACTACACAAACTGAATTTTTTATAAACAGCATAGAATTATTTTAGCCAGTCTGATAACCTCTACCTCTTGTGTGTTTTGTACCTTTAAATTTAATATAATTGATATTGTTAGATTTAAGTTTATCATCTGACTGTTTGCTTTTTTCTTTTTGAATCTTTTTAAAACTCTAGACCAAAATACTTTATTGATACTCCTTCCTTCATTGTGTCTTTCTACCTTCTTTTGGATTAATAGAGGTTTTGTTAAAATTCCATTTTATTTTCTTTATTGTTTCTTTAGCTAAACTTTAAAAAAATGCTTATTCTTAAGGATTACCATGTTCCCTCTTAAATTATTGTATTTGAGTTTTGGTATGGTGCTGTGGATAAGCACTGGACTCCTAATTGCAAGGCCAGTAGTTCAAACCCACTAGTTGTTCCTTGGAAATCAACAGTGTCACTATGAGTCAGAGCCGACTCAATGGCACTTAATAACCTATAAGATACTTGCAGGAGCATTATAAAAACTAGTAGCTGCTATTTATTGGATTTCAATTCCTGATGATCCCATGTGTGTCAGAGTAGGGCTGTACTCCAGTTCTATGGCTAATTTCTATTTCAATGGCTAATATTTGATAAATAAGTTGTCCATCCTTTTTTTCAAGGCACCTCTATAAGGACTTGAACTGCTAATCTTTCACATAGCAACTGAGCACTTAAATATCTGTGCCAACCAGAGACTCTTATAACAGCATATTTCCATTTAATATCCTCAGATAATGGGTACTATTGTCATGGAATATGGGAGGGGATCAAAGTATTTGTGGAAAAATTCCATTTTTTGAACATTTTGAAGTCCCTCTTGTAGATCGTAAATTAGCAAGTATTCTTTTATTTTCCCTTTCACCAGTCAAATGTCTTTTAAAGAATTTAAGAAAAAATATTTTCTGTTTATTCACACGTTTTTATTTCAAGTCCCCATCATTCTGTCTTCAGATCTGAGTTTCTATTGGGCATTATTTCCCCTTAGCCTTAACATTTCTTATAGTGTAACTCTGATGGTAATGAGTTATTTCATAGTTTGATTATATAAAAATATTTTCCTTTCATCTTCAGTTTTGACTATTTTTAGAGAATATGGAAGTTCAGGCTGACAGATTATGCTATTCTTTCAAATTTTAAAAGGTATTATTCTATTACATATCTTCTAGCCTCCATGTTTTTTGTTAAAGTACCAGTCAATATAGTTTAAGTGTAATCCTGTATATGTTGTTGTTGTTAAGTACCGTGGTTGATTCCGACTCATAGTGCCCCTACACAGGGTTTCCAAGGCTGAAAATCTTTACGGGAGCTGACGGCCTCATCTTTCTCCCAGGGAACCGCTGGTAGTTTCCAACTGCCGACCTTGAGGTTAGCAGCCCGATTCATAACCACTACGCTATCAGAGCTCCTTATATCCTATATATAGCATGCTTTTTCTCTAGCTGCTTTTTCTTTATGTTTTACTTTTCATTATCTTGGATTTTTATCATTCTTATAATAAATAATGTATCTTGTTGTTGTTAAGACCACTGAGTCAGTTCTAACAGCAACCCTGTATAGGATTTCTGAGGAGCAGCTAGTGAATTTGAACTGCTGACCTTGTGGTTTGCAGTCCGATGCTGATACTACAGCACCTCATCAGGGGTATTTAGATTATTTCAGTGTTTTTCTTAAGTTCTTTAAAAGACATTTTGTTATGGAAAAAAATAAAAAAATGTTTCATAAATTACAAAATATATTAAAGTAACATCTATGACAACAGTATGGATGTTTGTAAGATATTAAATGTTATAGGAGTCCTTGGGTAGCACAAATAGTTAAGTTCTCATCTTCTACTTGGAATTCATTGATTTTCTTAGATATTTCATCTTCTATTTGGAATATTTATGAACTATTATTTCTTCAAGCATTTCTCTAGCTGAAAGAAATGAAGGGAAAATTACATTTTTAATTGGCAATATTGAGAGATTCTATGGATAGAAGAAGCTTTGGTAGAATAGTGGTTACAAGTCATGTTGCTACCCCCAAGAACAGAAGTTCGAAACTACCAGCAGTTTCATGGGGGAAAGGTGAGGCTTTCTACTCCCAGAAAGATTTACAACCTCAGAAACCTATAAGATCACTATGAGATGGAACTGACTCCATGGCACATAACCACCACCACCATGGACAACGTATTCAACAACATAGGAAGCACCAAAAGAAGACTGAAGAATATAGAATCCCTGTCACAGAAAGAATAATTGGCAGATGTTCAACTATTTTCACAGGTAGTATATGAT
This sequence comes from Chrysochloris asiatica, assembly GCF_000296735.1. Taxonomy (NCBI): domain Eukaryota; kingdom Metazoa; phylum Chordata; class Mammalia; order Afrosoricida; family Chrysochloridae; genus Chrysochloris; species Chrysochloris asiatica. Next base: position 641,636 of record NW_006408527.1, on the reverse strand, counting down.
CAAGAACAAATGGAAGAATTCCAAGCTGCCCTGAAGATGCTGGCAAAACACAAGGCCCCAGGAATAGGCATAATATTAGTTTAAATGTTTCAGCAAATGGATGCCATGCTGGAAGTACTCACTCACCTAAATAATCACCCACTGCCACCAAGTCAGTCCCAGCTCAGAGCAACCCTGTGTAAGATTTCTGAGGCTGTAAATCTTTACAGGAACAAAAAGCCACCTCATTCTCTTGGGAGTGGCTGGTGAATTCAAACTGCTGACATAAAACATACCTCAGTATGCCACAAGGCCTCTTGGAAGATAGCTACCTGGCCAAATGATTGGGATAAAAATTGATATTTGTTTCCAAGCCAAAGAAAAGTGAGTGATTCAACAGAATGCAGAAATTATCAAACACTATCATTAATATCAAAGGAGCTCTGGTAGCGTAGTGGTTATGAATCGGGCTGTGAACCACAAGGTCAGCAGTTCAAAACTATCAGCTGTTCCACAGGAGAAAGATGAGGCTTTCTGCTCCCGTAAAGATTTACATCCTCGGAAACCCTGTACAGGGTCACTATGAGTCGGAACCGACTCCACAGCACATAACAACAACAATCTTTAATATCACACGCAAGTAAAATTTTGCTGAAGATAGTTTAAAAAACAAAACAAAAACTGTTGCAACAGTACATGAATAGGCAATTGCCAGAAAGTCAAGCCAGATTCAAAAGAGGATGTGGAACAAAGCATATCCTTACTTGAAAGCATTCAATTGTATAGATCATAACAAATTATGTTTACCATGGCAAAGAATGAGAATTGCAGAATGCTTAAGGTTGCTCATGTGGACCCTGTGCATAGAACAAGAGGCAGTGATTTTAACAGAACAAGGTGAAACTGCCTGGTTTAAAATGAGGAAAGATGTGCATCAGGATTGTATCCTATCACAATAGTTATTCAGTTGGTATGATGGACAAATGAATGGGGAGCTGAACTATATAAAGATGAACGTGACATCAGGATAGGATGAAGACTCATGGACAATCTGTGATATACAGGTGATGCAACCTTGTTTACATGAAGCAAAGGTAACTTGATGCACTTGCTGATGAAGATCAAAGTCTTCAGTATGGATTCTCTCTCAACATAAAGAAAATAAATTCTCACAACTACACCAATAAGCAACATCATGATAAATGGAGAAAAGATTGAAATTGTAAAGGATTTCACTTTACTTGGAGCCACAAACAACACGCATGACAGCAGCAGTCAAGAAACCAAACAACATATTATATTCAGCAAATCTGTCACAAAAGACCTCTTTAAAACACTGTTGTTGTTAAGTGTCATTGAGTCGGTTCCGACCCATAGTGACCCTGGATACGTTTCTGAGGAGCAGCTGGTGAGCTTGAACTGCTAATCTTGCAGTTCCAACAGCAGTCTGGCACATTAACCCACAGCACCACACTAGGACTCCCTTTAAAAACAATAAACATTAAAACATCAAAGACCTCTAAAAAGCAGAGATGTCATTTTGAGGGCTAAAGTGTACCTGACCCATGTCATAGTATTTCATGCATGCAAAAGATGAGCACTGAATAGGGAAAGTCAAATAAATATTGATGCATTTGAATTATGGTGTTGTTGAAGAATATTAAATATACCATGGATTTCCAGAAGAATTAACAAATGTATCTTGGAAGAATTATAGTCAGAATGCTCCTTAAAAGCGAGGATGTTGAGACTTCATCTCACATGCTTTATCAGAAGGGACTCGTCCCTTGACAAGGACATCCTTCTTGGTAAAGCAGAGAGTCATTGAAAAAGAGAAAGACCCTCAACAAGATAACTGCAGCAATAGGCTCAAACATACCAATGAGTGTGAAGATGGTGTAGAACCAGTAGAATTTAATTCTGTTGTACATAATAGGTTCACTAGGAGTTGAAACCAATTAGATGGCACCTAACAACAATAACAACAATCATTTCCTTAAATAGTTGTTCTTCCTTTGTGGGGTAAAGCTTTATCCAAAGTAACGCAGTGTTTCTCCTTGGCCGTCTGAGAAATAATCCTTAGGATAATTGGGCTACTTTGGTATGTAAATTCAGTTAGTCATTCCAGTGACTTAATGAACCCAAAAGAAGAGTGCGCCAACATGCAAAAGTTAGGGTATTGTGTGGATTCCCAAACTTGTGCTGGCATCTGCCTATTTGACAGAAAAAACCCTAACAACAGTAAAAGAGGGCTGCATAATTTGGAGAAGCGATATAGCAAAATATTCATTGCAACTCAAATGAGGGCAGAGTAGCCTACAAGAAAAGTTCATAAAATGAATACGTTATACTTTGAAGGATGAGGTATATTTAGCAGATGGACAATGAAGTGAAGGCCATTATAGAGAGATTAAACAGTGTTTGCAAAAGTCCTGTATCATTGTTTTATAAAAGGACTGATAGTTTCATCTATTTTCAAGTTTCTTCCTGAGTTACAGTGCTTCCTCAACAGTATGGCATCTCCTTTCTTTCCTTTTAATTCTTAGAAACAGAGGACGACGTAGAAACTCAAGTGATAGATTTAGAGAATGGTTCATGGAAAGGAAGAAATTGTAATAACTGGCAGGGTGTTTTCTAACCAACCTGATAGAACTGAGCTTCTGCAGTCTGTCTGACACTCCTCTTTGTATCCTAGAGGAACTCTTCAAAATGAAGTGCTAACACGAGTCTTGAAGACTTCAGAATATAGAGTTACCACTACACTAATCTATCCTTTAGGTACATAATGAAGTAAGATCTGTTGGTCCCAAAGCTAAAAACCAAATAAACTGACATTGAGTTGATTCAGACTTGTAGCAACCCTGTATAGTGTTTCTGAGACTGTCGATCTTTATGGGAGCAGCAAGCCTCATCTTTCTCCTGAGGAACCGCTGGTAGGTTTGAACCATCAACCTTATGGTTAGCTGTCCAGTGGTTATATTATAGCACCATCAGGGCTCCTAACGATATGGTAGACAATACGTTTTCGAATCCTGTTAGGAGCCATGTTATTGGACTCATATTCAATAGAAAGTTCAAACAATTCAGTCAGAAAGATATGCCTCTTTTTAATTAAAAGTATCTATTAGAGATAACAGAGACTTTATTCAACTCTTAGATTAAATTGGTCAAAGACATAAATAGCTATGAAAAAAAACCCAAACCCAAATAGAATATGTCAATATAATAACCAACATATAGTTTTCAGGAAATTAAGTATAGTATGGAGGATGGACTTTCAGTGCATTAGCTCCTGAAATGAAAAACAAAAATCTTCACATTAAATTACTATATTATATTACATATTACTTATTCTGATTCTCATAAAGACAACAGAAACCCCCTGGTTTCATTATTTAATATCCCTTCCATTTAATTTCTACTCAACCCAATTGCTTGGAGATGAATTTCTAGCTGTCTGTTTAGTGCATCAGGGAATGTAAGAGTTCAGTTTCATATAGAGGCAACTCTGTTTATATCTCTCAATTTAAATTATGCAGATTAGCTTCTAAATTGAAAAAAGCTCTTTAATTTTACTTGACTGCCATTAGGTGGTGCTAGATATGTCTTCATTCATCAAATATTTCTGACTAATCAGCTCTATAAAAATATGAATAACAAAATCTTCATTGATAATACTTGACAAAGTAACAGTTGAAAATCAGTCTGAAAATATTATAAATGGTCTAGAACTAATTCCCAAATGGCTAACTCTTAATTAGAAAACCAATGTTTCATAAATCTTGCTTATTTAAACATGTATCCTCTCTTTAAAATTTTTATTAATATTTTTCAGCTACTGACCAATAAAGAGTTTTGGGAACATTACATCTTCATGTTAATATTTACACTAGAAGCTCAGATTAGGAGAAAAAAAAATAGGAGACTATAAGAGAAAGAACATGGGGTATAAAATATTCTTTAATTGAATGGAATTCTTAGGGAGCTTTAGCGTATAGTAAACTTTAGAAGACTGCAATTAATCCTAATCTTGAGGAAAAAAAGCATATTCTTTTTAATCTTTTTTTTTTAATGCTCATTTGCTTCCCAGGGAAAATAAAAACTGGGACTATCTAAATATCACTAATACCAGGATTGACCATATTTTGCCCTAGTAGCAGAAGAGAAGAAAATACTGCTCTGTCTGCAATATTCCCATGATTGGCCTGGGATCAGGCTGCTGTGATTTTCAAAGTTTTTACTGGCAGATATTTTGGAAGTAGGTTAGCAGGCTTCTTTTCTGTAATCTGGAAGCTCCACTGAAACCTGCTGTGCATCATAGCAACGTGCAAGTCTCCCCTGACAGATGGGTGGTAGCTCACGCAACGGTCACTGGCTTGGAATGGGACCAGAGTCTCCCACATGAAAGGGCAGAATTCTATCACTGAACACCACAGCCTCTGAACCATTTGTAACAATCTTCAATATAGAAACATGGAAGAAACACCCACCAAATACTGATTGGCTATTTCTCCTTGAGGAATAAACACTCTCAGTACCTAAGCAGAGTAGGCCTCTACTTCCTCATCTGTAAAAGCTGATGATGGATGAGGTGCTCTCTAAAATCACCAGTAGTGTATGACTTTATAAATTAATGAAGTGGGATTTTTGTCTAACTGCCTTTTCATTTCTGAATCTATTGCAAGAGACTTCTGAAGTTGCTTTACTTTCCATATCTTACACAAAATTTTACAATCATTGTCAGGCAAACTAATTACAGCATTTGGAGATTTAGCCTGTCATTTTGGGAGACACTATTTACTACTACTGTTGTGAAGTGTTGTCAACTCATAGCAACCCTGTGTAGGGTTTCCAAGGAGCAGCCTGTGGGTTTGAACCACCGACCTTGTGATTAGCAGCCCGATGTGATGCTTATCTTACAACACCACACCAGGACTCCATTGTGTTGTTAAGTCCTTTTGAGTTGGTTCAACTCATAGTGACCCTCTACAGGGTTTCAGAGGAGCAGCAGGTGGGTTTGAACCGCTGTAGTTAGCAGTCCAGTTCTTAACCTACAGCTCCACACCTGGATTACATTGCTGTTGATGTTAGGTGCTGTTGAGTTGGTACCAGCTCAAAGTGACCTGATTCACAACAGAACAAAACACTGCCAGATCCTGTGCCAGCCTCAAATATGCTTGAGTCTATTGCTGCTGCCACTTAATAACAATAACAACAAATATATATACTATCTAGTATAAACTTAACAGTAAATATCCAGAACTTATTTAAAGGAAAAGAAAGCATGGGAAATGATATAATGTTTCTGTTGTCACAAAATGAATGAGTTGAGGATTAGGCGAAAACAGAAAAGAAAAATATTGAGAAAAGGAATAAACTATAAGGCACTGGAAGTACTACAGTATAATAATATTCTATTCTACTGCTAGAAAAATTCCATTAGTAAAACAAAATAGTATGCATAAAATATGAATTTAGAGAATATATATTTTAATATGGTCGAGATAGGATTTCATCATCAAACATTCTTTCAGCAAATACTTTTGAGGATCTTATGTGGCAGCCATTGTTTTGGGTGTGGCAAATGCAGAATTAAACAAAGCAAAGTAAATAAATGCATGGGGTCACCCATGGCAGCAGCCCAGGAATATATTAAACAGGTTAAAATTGGGATCTTATTTCAGAAGAACAATGAAGATAAATTTTTCTTCCTAATTCTTCTTTTTTATTTTTATTATATATTTGAATCTATGTCCATTACCTATTAAGGGTACTATTTGATTGTCATATATGTGTATTCATTTTTTAGATATAGATGATCTTTTAGACGTTATTTTAAAAATGTTAATTTTTAGGTTTTTAAATCTAATATATATTTTCAATAACAGTGCCCCCCTTGACTTTTATACTTAGGTTTCCCCACCTTAATATTTGTTATTGATTTATATTTTCTGTATTCACTTCCTGTAGTTTGATAGTTAACACTATAGTCATTTTCCAATTTATTTTGATACATATTGTGAGATGATGGGATATCTTAATTTTTCTCTAGATATTTAAACATTTACTGAATAATGCATCCCATGTTATATGAACTTTCCTTTGCTTATTTCTGTATTTGCTGCATCAGAAACAATGGCTGCCACACAGGAGATGCTCAGAAATACTTGCTGAATGAATGTTTAATGATGAAACCCTATCTTTACCATATTAAATTATGTTCTCTAAACTCAAATTCTGTGCTTTCGATTTTGTTTTGCTAATATATTTTTTGTAGCAGTAAAATACAATATGATTAAATCATAGTATTTCAAAGGACATACAGTTTATTCCTCCTCTCAGTATTTTTCTTTTCTCTTTTTAACCTATCTTCAACTCATTCATTTTTGAAAACAGAATCATTAAATAATTTCCAGTGCTTTCTTTTCCTTTACTAAGTTCTGAATATCTATTGTTAACTTTATACTAGATATTATGCATATTTGTTGTTATTGTTAAGTACTGTTGTGTCAGTATCAACTTGTAGCAACCCTATGGGGCTTTTATGGTGTGACTGGTGGGTTTGAACCGCTGACCATGTAGTTAGCAGTCTAGTGCTTATCCTTAAGTGCCACACACTGAAATATATATATTTCTCTCTATTGTTGTTGTTAATTGCCATCGAGTCGGTTCCGACCCATAGCGACCCTGAACAGGGAAAGCCTCCTCTTTCTCCCACGGAGCAGCTGGTAGTTTCAAACTGCTGACCTTTTTTGATTCGCAGCCCGATTTATAACCACTATGCTACCAAAGCTCCTTTAAAGCAGGCTAATGTTCTTTCTATAAAGCCTACAAAATCTGGAAAATGCATAAGATTAAAATCTGTCTGAGATGGAAAAGTAAAATCCTTTCCATTAAAGATGTCAGTAAAGAAGTCAAAAGACCTCACCTTGTCAAATGCAGAAAACTTGCAAGACATGGAAACACAAGGCACTGTGGTTGACTTCCAACTCTCACAGATTTCACTACACACACACACACACACACACACACACACACACACACGGACATATCCTTTGTCATCAAGCCAATTCCAACTCATAGAAATCCTACAGGACAGAATAGAAACTGCCCACAGGGTTTACAAGATTGTAATCTGTACAGAAGCAGACAGCCACATTTTTGCTTGCAGAGAGGCAAATGGGTTTGAACTGCTTACTTTTTGGTTAGTAGCTGATTTGAGTCATGCATATATAAAGGAGCTTCAAAAAGTTTGTGTAATAATGGAATCAAAAGATAATAGAATTTTTACATAGACTTCTTTAAACCCCCTTGTGTACATGTGTGTATGTATATATACTTTTGTTGTTGGTAAGTGCTGTCAAGTCATGTCCAATACACAGTGACCCTGTATAGGGTTTCCAAGGAGCAGCTGGTGAGTTTGAACTGCCGACTTTGTGTTTCAAATCGATCTTGCAATCCAGTGTTTATCTTACAATGCTACATGAGGACTCCATGTGTATTTATGTATGCACAGATAGTGCAAATCTAAGAGCACAACTTACAGAGGTGGACAGATCTAGATGGAACATGTGCTGAGAAACCATAGTTGAACATTTTGTTATTTTTATTAATAAAGGTTTCTGTGATTTTATAGCAACATTTTTTATTTACCCTTATAATTACTAGATGGAGTCTTGATGTGGCACTGTAGGATAATGCACTGGATGGCCAGGTCAGTTTGAGGTCTATGAGGGAGCTTCAAAAAGTTTGTGGAAACATTCCATTATCTTTTCATTCTATTTTCCCATGTACTTTTTGATGATGTTTGCTTCCTGAGTTTCTCAGTCTGATATAGCTAACTGACAGCTATCTATCAACTTTACTTTTACCCATTACAAAACATGAAGCTTGCATTTTCTCTATTTGTTTTTCTTAACTAAAAAAATCTAGTGAATTCTAATAAAATTTGGTTGTTTAGATTTAGCAGGTATCAATCCAGTTACATATGTATTATATATTAAAGACCAGATTTCCAAAGCATTATGCTCTCTAAATATGTTGCTTTAAATTTCTACTACAATTTAATTTGGGTAAAAGAAGATGCATTTGAATTATATGAAATATTCTGATTGTAGAATTTTAAAGGAGTCCTGATGTGGTGCTGTAGTATAAGCATTGGACGTTGAACCAGTTGCTTCATGGAAACTCTATATAGGGTCAGTGTGAGTCGGAACTGACTTGACATATTTAACAACTTAATAAAGTTTTAAAGAGATTTTACAGAATTCTGACAAGACTTCTAGTTAAAGAAAATGAACTTTATGTTATTTTTTCATATTTGCACAGGCTCTTCTCATTGCCAATATACATGATACATTATACCATAGACAATATACATTATACATTAGCAAAACCAATGTTATTGTTGTTGTTAAGTTCCATACAGTGGACTGATTTATAACGACCCTGTATAGGGTTTCAGATGAGTGGCTGGTGGGTTTGAAGCTCAGAAACTGACCTGTCAGTGCAGTGCTTATCCTACAATAAAACCGTTGTGGTTGTTGTTCTTGTTAAGTACCATCAAGTCAAATCCAGCTCATAGTGGTCCTCTATAGGGTTTCCCAGGAGCAACTGGTTAAGTCTGAACCTTTCATATTGCAGTTCAAACCAACCTTGAAGTCGAGTGCTCATCCTATGGCACCATATCAGGACTCCACAGTAAAACCATTGTTGTTGTTAAGTGCCGTTGAGTCAGTTCCGACCCATAACGAGCCTGTATAGGGTTTCCGAGGAGCGACTGGTAAGCTTGAACCACCGACCTTACAGTTCAAATGGCTTTACAGTCTGGTGCTCATTAACCCACAGCGTCACACCAGGACTCCTTTCACATTGTTGTTCAAACCGACCTTGAAGTCCGAGTGCTCATTCTAACGCACCGTATCAGGACTCCACAGTAAAACCATCGTTGTTGTTGTTGTTGTTGTTGTTGTTGTTGTTGTTGTTGTTAAGTGCCGTGGAGTCCGTTCAGACTCTTTACGGGAGCAGAACGCTCCCTCAAACCTCTGGTAGTTTCGAACTGCTGACCTTGCGGTTAGCAGCCCGACTCATAACCATTACGCTACCAGAGCTCCTTACAGTAAAACCGTTAGTCCCTTAAAATCTTGATAGCTCTCTCTCCAATAGCGCCACCTGTTGGTAGCAGGTAATACTGATCTGCATTTGTTCTATGGAGCAGTTTTGTTGTACCCTTTGAAATGCTAAACTTGAACTTCTCTTCTACAAAATGGTTGTTTCCAAGTGCAGGCAAAATTACAGATTTACTTTGCTTGCTCAAAGCAGAGCCATGAGCCTGTTGTATACTCATTTGGTTTTTTATTGAAAAACAAACAGACAAACATTTTAATATGATA
>NW_006408527.1:616158-629378 GCF_000296735.1 Chrysochloris asiatica | reverse complement strand
TATCCCACCTGAATTTAGAGATCATCTGAAGAACAGATTTGATGCATTAAACACTAAAAACCGACGACCAGAAGATTTGTGGAATGACATCAAGAACATCATACACAAAGAGAGCAAAAAGTCATCGAGAAGACAAGAAAGAAGGAAACGGTCAAAATGGATGTCAGAGGAGACTCTGAAACTTGCTCTCCAGCGTAGAGAAGCTAAAGCAAATGATAGATTTAGAATAAAACAAATGCAAGAAAGCTGTTACAAAAATTTTTGGATATTTCAAGATTGCTTGATCTAAAAATTCAAGTTTTATTTCAGCTATTATAAATAACTCTTGCCAGTTTACTACAAGATGAGAAACAAGGGTTGTTGCTGTTGTTGCTGTTGTTGTGTGCTGTGGAGTCAGTTCCAACTCACAGCGACCCTGTACAGGGTTTCTGAGACTGTAAATCTTTACGGGAGCAGAACGCCTCATCTTTCTCCCGCGGAACAGCTGGTAGATTTGAACTGCTGACTTTGTGGTTTGCAGTATGATTCGTAACCACTGCTGCTGTTGTTAGGTGCCATCCAGTCGGTACCAACTCATGGCAACTTTACGCACAACAGAATGAAACACTGCCTTGTCCTAGGCCAACGTCATAATTGTTGCCACGCTTGAGCCCATTGATGCTGCCACTATGCCAATCCATCTTTCTGGGGGTCTGCCCCTTTTTCTCTGAAACAAGGTTAAAACAGCTAGTAAATTATAGTTCTATTAATTGGGGTTTTCTCCCAATTACTATTTTATCAAAACACTTTCATATGACAACATGAAAGAGCAAGAACAAGTGAAACTTTTACAATTATACATCCTGTCATGGATTGGATTATATCTCCCCAAAAGGTGTGTCAATTTGCCTGGGGATACATGATTGTCAGTGGTTTGACAGTTACGTAGTATGAAAGATCATTCCCTATGACATGATCTAATGTGATCGCCTGTCAGTTGTAAGGGGATTAGGGTGAGATGCAACACCCTTACTCAGACCACAGCCCTTGATCCCATGTAAGGTGAATTTCTCTGGGGTGTGGCCTGAATCACCTTTTATTTTACAGGAGATAAAAAGTAAAGAGAAGGGAGCAGAGAAGGAGCAAATTTCTACCACCAAGAAAGAAGAGCTGCGAGAGAAACTGGTCCTTCACCCAAGTGCCTGTGCAATGAACCTCTTAGACTCAGTTATCTCCAAGGAATGTTACAAGGACATTACCCAGAGCAATCACAGAGAGAAAACCTTCCCCTAGAGTTGGTTACCTGACTTCAGATTTCTAGCCTCTACCAGCTGCTTCTCGGAAACCTTATATACAGGGTCACTATGGATTGCAACCGACTTGATGGCACTTAACAACAACAACACAACTGTGAGTCCTGGTGTAGCTCTGTAGTATAAGCACTCGACCACAAGGTCAACAGTTCAAACTCGCCAACCTCTTCTTGGAAACCCAATACAGTGTCGCTATGAGTCAGAACCGACTCTGCGGCACTTAACAACAACAAAACTGTGAGTGGTGCTCAAGGATGAAGCATTGAATCACAAGGTCAGTTTGAACTGAAAGGTTGGCAATTCAAACTTACTAGCTGCTCCTCAGAAACTCTATACAGGGCCGCTATGAGTCAAAACCAACTCAACAACACTTAACAACAAATTGTGATAGAATAAATTTCTGTTTGTTAACGCCATACACTGGTGATATTTCTAATATCCCAGCATTACATAATAAAACATCTTCCAAACCAGTATTGAATATTTGATTATATGTTGTTGCTGTTGTTAAGTGCTGTGGAGTTAGTTCTGAATCATAGCGACCCTGTAAAGGGTATCCAAGGCTGTAAATCTTTATGGGAGCAGAAAGCCTCATCTTTCTCCCATGGAACAGCTGGTGGTTTCAAACTGTTGACCTTATGGTTCGCAGCCCGATTCATAACCACTATGCTATCAGAACTCCTATTAAATAGCATGTAATATTTAATACATTGTTTTTGTCCTGTATAGGGTCTCCATGTCTTTAAATCTTGGTAGGAGCAGAAAGTAGCATCATTTTTTCTCCCAATTTAATAAGTAGTTTTGTTAAAATATATGTTAAATAATTGTATCTTGTAACTTATTTGAACATTTATTTGAGATAGGAGTATAATGACAAGAAAGCATATGCAACTTTCATATGATTAAGAACAAATTCTTTAATTTTTCACACAGCCAATAATGCATACTAGTTTGAAAACAGAAACGTGTATGGTAGTAGTCAAAGATTGATATAATTTAAAGATATTTTCAATGAAAGACTAATGATTTTTGTAAAAGTTGCCAAAAGCTTAGCTAGGTTAAACTAAAAGGTTGAATGAACTTAGCTTTAATAATGGTGAATTTATGAATAAATTAATAAATGTTAAGTGCTGTGGAGTTGGTTCAGACTCATAGTGACCCAGCATAGGGTTTCCAATGAGCAGTTGGTGGATTTGAACAGCCAACCTTGCAGTTACCAGTCCAGTACAGGATACAATATTTTGTGCTCTAAATTTAGAGCTAAATGAGAAAAGGAAATCATTTCGCTTTTAATTTTGCCATGTTTTTTTCTCTTTTCCAGCATCTAATTTGATACCTAATTTTATTTTATTTTTTAATTTTTTTGCCACCCTATTATACTCACCACTGGTAAAACAAACAGGACATTTTAGCTTTAATCTTCTTACTACATAACCCAAATAACTTCAGTCATGTTTGCATTAATGCTGCATTAATCATGTTGTTGCGTATTAATGAGTTTTCAGGCTATGCTAATTACTGTCATAGATTCTGCAGCAGCCCATTAAATATACAAATTACAGAATTAAAGAGCCAGAGCTCTTCATGATTAATCTCTAAATGGAGAAAAACTAATGATGTCTGTACAAAGTTTCTCTCTACTTTTGGCTGAGTGAGCCCAATGAACAATCAATTAGACTATTTGAGGAATAAGAAACTCATATATTCTACAGTCTTATGAAGATGTGTCATTGTAACAATGGACATTGCTTTATATTTCATTAAAATTCTGAAACCTTGACCTGTCTCTTACCCTAAATATTGGTTGTAATGTTGTTCAATGTGGAACTTAAATTTGGAACAAGCCAACTTCATATTGAACCTTTTCTAATGAGGAACTGAAGCACCAAAGGACCCAATGAAAAGTCATTTTTATCTAAAAGGAATTATCACAAAAACAACCTCAAGCATGAAAATTATACTGAAAATGTAGGGTTGTCTGAAGGAAAAAAACATTATACACTGCTTACCTAGATGTCTGTATCATATTTTGGAGTAAAATGATTCAGGATAACAAATCAAATCTAGAATAGAAGGTAAATGTGGAACTAAATGACTAAACATTTTTTATACAGAAGGACAGATAGCACAGATACCTAACTACAAGTCAAGGGAGAAACTATACTTTCTAGTGGTAAGTGTGGGACATTGCAATGATCTATCTGACACTCTGAATACTAAAAGTGCCATGGACTGTCAAGAGAACCAATAGATCTGTTTTGGAAGAGGTGCAGCCAGAGTGCTCCTTGGAGGCCAAAATGGCTAAACTTCATCTCTCATACTTTGGACATATTGTAAGGAGGGGACAGTCGCTAGAGAAGGATGTCATGATGGGTAAAATGGAGGGTCAGAGAAAGAGAGAAAGATCCCCAATGAGATGGATCGGCAAGGTGGCATCATTGATGGCATCAAGTGTGTCAGCGGTAGTGACGTTGGCCCAGGATCGGACATTGTTTCATTCTGCTGTGCATGGGGTTGCTATGAGTTGGTTACAACTCGATGGCACCTGACAACAACATCTGACATTCAAAAGGATGCACAGGTACAACAGAGGGGTGTAGGGTAAAAAAGGGTAAGAACAGGACAGCAATTGGGAGGTCTGGGCAGACACATAAGCCAAACAATGATCATATACGAGTAAGTGAGATTTGGAAGACTAAACAATGTAGCATAATTTGGCACAGTGAATAGGTGAGTGGTGCAAATCTAGAGTCTAAGATGAACACAGAGGTAGACTTTAGTCTAGGGAGACAAACCAGTAAGAGTGAGGCCAAAGCCAAAGCTGAAAAACAAGGGAGCAATGGGTATGGTCTTGGGAAGGTGCTAGGAGGCCCGTATTCAAAAGTGGAATACAAAATAAAGCCCATATTCTTTAGCAGGATTGACTATCTAAGTCTTAAAACTTGAGTGTGGATCTCCCCATGAAGACAATGGTCCTAGGAAACAGGACTGGATGAGTGTCAGGTAGGAATTAAACAAGTGGCTTCAGTCCTGTGAAGAAGAGAACTGTATATTTTAGAAAGTTGAGGCTCAGAGAGATTATCTAGTACTAGAGAACTTAGTCCAACCAAAAAGACTCAATTTTTGTTGCTCTTGTTAAGTCTTTCCTTCGTCCCTTCCTAAGTACATGCAAGAGCTCAATAATTTTGCTGAAGTGAATATTGTATGATGTGAATAAAGAGGGTAAAGAGCAAATTCTTATTTACAACATTAGCAAGTTGCAATCAAATTGATTCTAACTCATGGCGATCCCGGACTACTGGTGTGGTGCTGTAGGATCAGCATTGGGCTGCGAACCACAAAGTCGGCCGTTCAAAACTACCAGCTGCTCCTTGGAAACCCTAGACAGGGTCGCTATCAGTCAGAATCGACTCGATGGCACTTAACAACAACAACATGGTGATCCCATTTGTGTCACAGTGTAACTGTGCTCAAGAAGATTTTCAATAGCTAAATTTTTAGAAGTAAATTTTTAGACCTTACTGTCAAAGAATTTCAGGACAGACTTAAATTTTGGGTTTGTGGTGCACATGTTAACCATTTTGGGTTTGGAGTGATCCTATTAACCATTTGTACAACCCAGGGAATCCTTATATACACAAAGTCCTGTAAAACCTAACAAACAATTGAGGGTAGAGTTCATGTGCTGATAATATGCATTAGCCAATTGATGAACTTTATCTTAAACTTATATTCAAGTAAATCTATATACTCTGACCCTTAACCATTTCCAAGAGCTGTTTTATTTCTGTAGGAGGTATGCAATTTTACACTCTATAAGTTATCTGTTAGAGTTAACTCTGGTGGTAAAATGGTAAAACACTTGACTTGGAACTTGAAGGTTGACAGTTCAAACTCACCAGCCCAAGCCTCCAGTAGAACCCACCAGCTGCTCCATGAAAGAAAGATGTAGCAGTCTGCTTCTTAAAAGACTTACAGCATTGGAAACAAACAAACAAACAAAAAGACTTACAGCATTGGGAATCTATGGGGTAGTTCTACTCTGTTCCAGTATAAGTCAGAATCAACTCAACAACAGTGGGCTTATTTTTGTTTGGCTTATAAACAAACAATTATATATTTATTGAGTTGTTTTAGTTGTTTCTGTTTTCAAAGTTTTCCTTTTTTCATATATTTTCCCTTTTTGATCTCTCTATCACTATTGGACTTTTGGTGTGGCACTGTAGGATAAGCACTGGACTGTGAACCATAAGGTTGGCAGTTCAAACCCACCAGCTGCTCTTTGAAAACCCTGTACATAAGTCAGAATCAACTTGATGGCACTTAACAACTACAACATAATTATTGGGAGTCTTTGAAAACAGGAACAATTACCAAGTTTCTTATGCCATTTGTATCTAGAGCTATAGTTCTATGTACACAGTAGAAATTCAATGTTACTGATTTCTAAATTCAAATGCAAAATTATTAAAAACCAGGGCTGAAATCAGGAACTCTGAGCTTACACATACACACATACACACACACACACAGAGCTGGAGCTTGGGAAGTCAAGGTAAATACAAGTCAAACATCTTTGAAAGATTTTTTTCCCCCTACTGTAAGGGCATGACTTGTACAGAATAGAAATTGGTAATATATACTCTTTTCTGGAGAAGCAGCACAGTGACCCCATAGCCCTATAGTCATCTCCTGCATTAATGACTCCACAGTTATAAACCAGACTTGACTAAGTTCTATAAAGAAGCCCTTCACAATATTCCAAATTTCCTTACCCACATAAAGGTAAGACATCAATCAGAGGTGTTCCAAGTATCTTTTAGACTGAAATGCTGATGTTCTCAGTGATGATTTAAATAGAAACCTTTTGTCACTTTAGCAGCAATTGTATAAACACAGTGTTGCCCAGGCAGAAAGTAATTAAATTGATAGAGGAAAGAAACATGACTTGAACTGGGTAAAACACAAATACATCAAAATTAAAGTCAGTGTAATGAGCTGAAAAACTGCAAATTTAGACAACAGCACATTACCGGACGTAGAGAAACCCCTTTCAGGCAATATCAGAACCACCAGAAAACATAAGTGGGGAATTCTGCAGCAAGCAAGAAAGTGTATTGATCAGGCAGTACATATATTGAACAGGAGAATAACTTAAAAAAAAAAAAAAATGTAATGAATGGGCCAGAAGAATGCAATAAAATAACCGAGAAATATAACAACAACAACAAGACGGGGGGAAAAAACACCAAACAAACAAACAAACAAACAAAAAAACCCTTATCAACCCTCCAGATAGGAATACAAGTCAAAGCAAAAGATCAATAACAACAAAAATAGAGCAATTTAAGTCAGAAACTCAGCAAGAAATGCAAGTCATGGCAGAAATATAGGCTCAAGATAAGAACATGTTCAACCTTACACAAAGTTTTAAATCAGAACAACAAACTCAGCAACAAATCTGCCAAATGTTGATGATTCAAATTGAAAGTAAGAATTATACTCCCGCTCACCCAGTAATGTTCACAATGCCATTTCCCCTAATTATTGTTAATATGCTGACCTTCTCTTGAAAAGACAAGCAAAACCTCAATTTTATTAAGAGTGACCAGTGCAAAGGAAGGTTTCTCATGTCCCTGCTGAGAGGCTGTGGACAGTAACATCTCATTAATCTGGCCACATCAGATGACAAGACTTCCTACATATGTAGGTTTCCAGTTAACAGAAGTTTAATCCTTTGAAAATAAGATTATTTTAACTACATTAACAGAAATTTTATACAACATGGACTTGATTTCTAGAGTATAACAAATATTCTTTAATCTCCCTCTGGTTAGACATATATGCATATGGCCAACTGTCTTTAGATTGGCTTTAATGAGAATAGAGTCTTAAGGAGATCTTACTTCATAATATCAAAATGGCTTAAGATATGGAAGAATTTAATGGAGTATCTATAGTTCTTGAGGGCTTCTTTGTTTCATACCATCATCTTATATTAAAACAAACAAAAAATAATCATAGATTCTGTTGATGAGAAAGATCATTATTCAAACAATGTTTCAGACTCATTTTCTTATAGTCAGCTAAGCCCACATTAGCTCCCTATTCCCTGTGCTTGGTGCTGTTAGCATCCAACATTGCTCTGGAAAGCAATGATAGAACCAGAAAATGATGGGACCTCCAAAGAGTAAAATAACTAAGGAATATTATACACTGAAATGTTTAAGTTTTGGTAGAGGAGACCTTAATATCCATTTTGATTTTGCAGTGGGTCTTTTACTTAATACTACATTTTCCAACCACATTCCAAAAAAGTTAAAGGTGTTGTAAAAGTAGTTTCACATAAATGTTTTGTTCTCTAATCAGTTACTTTTACTTGTGGTTCCAACTCTTCAACTACATTTCAGGACGAATAGATGTGGTAGAAAGATCAACAGTCTGGAAGATCTGACGACCAACAGAGACTCTACCCTCAGCACCAATAAATCACTGCACATTTCTTGGCCTTGGTACTCATTTGGAGAATGAGGCATGGGACTAGTTAAATTCTTCCACAAAGGACTTCCAGCTCTGCGTATTCTATGATTGGATAATGCTTGGAGGTTAATTCAATTAGCTGTTTGGCACCATATAGCATCATCTAAACATGGTCTGGGTCTTTCATCACTACAAGACAGCTGTCAATTTACCTAATTCAAAAAGCACATGATGTGTTAGATTAATTTTTGCAACTGTGAAAATCTATACTTAAAAATGTGTTTTGATATATTTTCTACTTGGCACATTAAAAATGCAATATAAGGATATATAAACTCTTAGTGTGGTGCTGTAGGATCAGCCCTGGCCTGCAAACTACAGGGTTGGTAGTTCAAAGCCACCAGCTGCTCTTCTATAGAGGGTCGCTAGGAGTCAGTACTGAGTTGATGGCATTAATAACCAATAATAATAATAAAGGAGTCTGGTGTGGCATTGGGGGTTAATGTGCCAGACTGCAAAGCCATTTGAACTGTAAGGTTGGCAGTTCAAGCTCACCAGCTACTCCTCAGAAACCCTATACAGGGTCACAATGGGTTGGGACCAACTCAACGACACTTCACAACAACAACAAATACACACACACACACATATATATGTATGTATATATGTATATATATATATATATATAAATGTTGTTGTTATGTGCCGTGGAGTGGGTTCTGACTCATAGCTACCCTGCATAGGGTTTCCGAGGCTGTAAATCTTTACAGGAGCAGAAAGCCTCATCTTTCTCCCATAGAACAGCTGGTAGTTTCGAACTGATGACCATGACATTAGTAGCCTGATTCGTAACCACTATGCTCCCAGAGCTCCAAATATATATAAAAAGATGATTTTCTTTGATTATCCTACTGACTGACTGAAGACTCATTCCTTTTTAGAACAAAAGCCTTCATGCACATTAAGTAGTTGTAGAAAACACTGTTCTCCATATTTAACAGTTTTTGAACCCTTGCTATGTATCTTAGATATTATTTTAAGAACAAGCATTCAATTATTAATCCTCATAATATTTATATCCAGTCTGTGAAAGGAAACAGAGTTCAAAAGAGCTTATATATCTAACTAGAAAATCATTTTAAATAAGTCTATAAAAAGAGTAAGACAAGCACTGGACTGCTAATGACAAGGTTGGTGGTTCAAACTCACTAGCTGCTCCTTGGAAGCCCTATCTATGCTTAAAGTTGAGTCTTTATTCCAGGAAGTGTTTCATTGATCCAATCTGTGTGGATGTTTATTATTTAAGAAACTGTTGTTTTTAATGATAATAATTCAAAGACGTATAAGAAATGCAATTCATGATTATGTGGTTGGCTAGGATCAGCTTTGATTCTATAGTGTGTGGTTGATAAAAGTGATTCCATAATACTCTATGGCTATTACTATACCAATGCTTGTTTGCAAACAGTACTGCAGAGAAGTCAGTGCCACCATTTCCTGAAGGAATTATCTTAGCTACAAATGTATGTCTCCATAAAGTCTATTTCCACGTAAACATTTTTTTTAAATGTTTGGTTTCTCAATAGTCCAAATTGTTACTGGGAACTTTTTCTCCGAGAAACAAAGGAAGTCATAGCATGCTGTTAACAGTATACATCAAACCAACAAACGAGTGATAATGAACACAAAGAAAAATCTCTATATTGTCAGTAGAATGAAAATTCTTCTAATATTGACATACTTCATAAGAGATCTGTTATGTCATTGATATGTGGAGGAAGAGTGTTTACTTCTAAGGAAGTGAGTTAGGATGGAGAGCAGTATCCTAGATACCCCATTAGAGTGCTTTTTCTGAGTTCATTTGAAAGTAAAGGTCACACAATGTTGAATTGAGATGTCTATTATTGGATCCACTTCATCTGCCATGGCCAACTTTGGCAATGCTTTCTCTTCTTTATCTGATTTGCTTCATGAGAAAACTCTCAGGACAATGTTACCACCTCTGTTGCTGGCATTTATACAGGGACTTTGCTAATATCCATCTGTGCTGACTGCCACTTACAAAATAATGAAAGTGATCCTGGAAAATTACCCAAATGATATATTGCTTTACAATCTAAAACTAAAAGAATTCAAACAAAGCACAACTGAGCCTAAAAATCAATGAGCAGAGAGTAGGTATCAAGGAATTAAAATTAAGTGCTACTGTAACAATATTGGCTATTACTCTGCATTCTTTTATTCATTTTTTTCTTTTATTCATTGGCTGGTTTATGTTCCTTTCCTTTGAGTCATTATAGAGTCTCAATATGGGAGAATAATGATTGGAAAATAACTGCCAACTATATTTGCTATCCATACTCTAAGGAAAAACAATGCTGATTCAGAAGTAAATGTATTTTTAAACTTTCTGTAGTTGTCAACTTACAAGATGCAACTCAGGTTGAATTACCTCAGGGACTCGGAAAACTTTTGAGAACTTCACTGTAACCTAGAAATAAGATGGGGTATTTAATGTGATAACTTTGGGGCCAAGAACTTGAACAGTACACTGAACTGAGTCTGATGAATTCACATTAGATTCTACTGGGGTAGATGATGGAACCTTATAATTTAAAGATCTTTTTCCAATTTTATTCTTCACTTGTCTTTTGTAGCAAATGTCTAACATGTCTGACTTTTCTAAAGAGCCGTGTTAAGTGCCATCAATCTGGTTCCCATGCATATTGACCCTATATAGGGTTTCTGAGGAACAGCTGGTGTATTTGAAGAGACGATCTTGTGGTTAACAATCCAGTGCTTATCCTACAGAACCACACCAGGACTCAACATCAACCCACAATGTCTGGTATCACTGCAATGCCTAGCAGAACTCAAGGGCCATCAAAGAAATGGCTCATACAGTTGTGAAGGCTGGCAAGTCCCAAGCTCACAGTTCAGATGCCTGTCTGGAGGATTCGCCTCACTCATGCAAGCTCAGAAGATTGTTGAAGCTGGAAAATCAGGTCAGGCTGCTGGATCAAGTCCCAAGAACAAGAGAGCAGATGGAAAGGAGCTGGGTTAGTCAAATGAAAGAGTGCATAGCCTACTCACATCACCAAGATGGCTTATTTTATATCCAGCAGGATGGCAAAATTGACCAAACCCCTTGTTAGAGAGCCAAGTTTTCACAATCACAATGAACCCTATTAAAAAAAAAAAATCACGACTGAACTATATATTAGTATCAGCATCTTCCCCCACCTTCTTGTAGCCAAACCAATCAGGGCTAATTGTTGAATGATGAAGAAAGAATCAAATGAAGATGGAAGGAATGCACACAGTCACTGTACAAAAATGAAATGGTCAATGTTCAACCATTTCAAGAAGTAGCATATGATCAAGAGCTAACAACCCTGAAGGAAAAAGTCCAAGGTGCGTTGAAGGAATTGGCAAAGAACACGGCACCAGGAATTGATGAAATACTAATTGAAATCTTTCATCACACTGATGCAGCACTGGAGGCATTCACTCATGTATGCCAAAATATTTGGAAGGCAACTACCTGGCCAACTGACTGGAAGAGATCCTATTTGTGTCCATTCCAAAGAGAGGTGACCCAAGTGAATGTGGAAATCATTGGACAATATCATTGGTATCCCGTGCAAGTAAAGTTTTACTAAAGATAATACAAAATGTCTGCAACCATACATTGACAGAGAACTTCCAGAGGTTCAAGCCAGATTCAGAAGAGGATGTGGAACAAGGGATATCATTGCTGACATCAGATGGATCTTGCTTGAAAGCAGAGAATACCAGAAAGATGTTTCCCTGTGCTATTGACTATGCAAAGGTTTTCAGTTTCATGACAAGCTATGGGATAAGTATGAGTGTTCTGGAACACTTCAATGTGCTCATGAGAAACCTGTACATAGACCAAGAGGCAGTTGTTGGAACAGAACAAGGGAATACCAAATGGCTTAATATTAGTAAAGGTGTGCACCAGGGTTGTATTTTTCACTATACATATTCATTCAATCTGTATGCTAATCAAATAATCTGAGAAGCTGAACTATATGACAAAAATGTGGCATGAGGATTGGAGGAAGTCTCATTAACAATCTACAATATGCAGATGATACAGTCTTGCTTGATGAAATTGAAGATGACTTAATATACTTACTGATAAAGATCAAACAGTACAGCTTTCAACATCGGTTGGACCTCAATGTAAAGAAAACAAAAATCCTCCCCACTGGACCAGTAAACAACATCCACATATATGGAGAAAAGATGGAAGTCAAAGATTTCATTTTGCTTAGATTCACCATCAACACTCATGGAAGCAGCTGCAAAGAAATCAAATGATGTATTGCATTAGGCAAATCTGCTGCACAACACCACTTTAAGGTGTGGAAGAGCAAAGATGTCAATTTGAGGACTAAGGTATGCCTGCCCTAAACCATGGTATTTTCAATAACCTCATATGCATATGAAATGTGTCAATAAGGAAGACCATAGAAGAACTGATGCATTTGAGTTATTGTGTTAGACAAGAATATTGAAAATACCATGCACTGTCAAAAGAACAAATAGCTCTGTGTTGGAAGAAGTATAGCCCGAACTCTCCAACACTCCCTGGAAGTCAGGGTGGCCAGACATATTGTCAGGAGGTAAAAGTCACTGGAAAAGGACATAATGTTTGGTAAAGTGGCAAGTCAGAGAAGAAGAGGAAGACCCTCAACAAGATAGAATGGCACAGTGGTGGCAGTGATGGACTCACATGTAGCAATGATTGTGATGTTGACCCAGGACTGGGCAGTTTTTATTCTGTTGTGCATATGGTTGATATGAGTTGATGTCGACTTGGTAGCACCTAACAACAATAACAACTTGGAAATTCCCTTCCTCTAGGGATGCATGTCTCTTGAAATCATTGTTCCATCTCACTGTAATGAAAACAGTTTCCAACTGCTAATAAATCTAAAAAGAGCAGAAAGTCTAATCCCTGCTAAGAGGTTGAAGACTACTCTCTTAGTGGTATAAGAATACATTTTCAATTGTTGTTGTTGTTAGGTGCCATTGAGTCGGCACCAACTCATAGCAACCTTAAGCACAACCGATTCAAACACTGTCTGGTCCTGTGCTAACTTCACAACCACTGCTACACTTGAGTCCACTGCTGCTGCCACTGTGCCAATCCATCGAATTGGGGGTCTTCCTCTTTTTCTCTGATCCTCCACTTTACCAAACATGATAGCCTTATCTAGGGACTGGTCCCTCCTGATAATATGTCTGAAGTATGAGAGACAAAATCTGGTCATCCTGGCTTCCAAGAAACATTCTGGCTTTACTTCCTCCAACACTGGTTGTTGTTAGGTGCATCAAGTCAGTACCGACTCATAGCGATCCTATGTACAACAGAATGAAACACTGCCTGGTCCTGGGCCAACCTCACAATTTTTGCCA
>NW_006408527.1:584899-615731 GCF_000296735.1 Chrysochloris asiatica | reverse complement strand
TATGAGTGTTGATAGTTGATCCAAGAAGAATGAAGTCCTTAACAACTTCAATCTTTTTCTGGTGATAAGAATGTTGTTTATTGGTCCAGTGGTGAGGATTTTGTTTCTTTACGTTAAGATGCAATCCATACCGATGGCTGTGCTCTTTGATCTTCATCAGTAAGTATTTTAAGTCCTCTTCACTTTCAGCAAGCAAAGTTGTATCATCTGCATAGTGCAGGTTGTTAATCCTCCGATCCTGATGCCATGTTTTTCTTCATATAACCCAGCTTCTTGGATTATTTACTCAGCATACAGGTTGAACAAGTATGGTAAAAGAATACAACCCTGTCACACACCTTTCTTAATTTTAAACCATTCAGTGTTTCTATGTTCTATTCTGTCCATGTACAGATTCCTGATGAGCACAACTAAATCTTCCGAAATACTCATACTTCGCAATGTTGTCCATAGCTTGTAATGATTCACACAATTGAAAGCCTTTGTGTAGTCAATAAAGCACAGGTAAACATCTTTCTGGTATTCTCTGCTTTCATCCAAGATCCATCAGCAATGATATCTCTTGTTCCACATACTCTTCTGAATCCAGTTTGAAGCTTTGGAAGCTCTCTGTCAATATGTGTTTGCAGCCATTTCTGTGTTACCTTTAGTAAAACTTTACTCACATGGGCTATCAAAGAGATTGTCTGATGATTTTCACATTTTGTTGGGTCACCTCTCTCTGAAATGGGCACAAATATGTATCTCTTCCAATCAGTTGGCCAGATAGTTAGTTGTCTTCCAAATTTCTTGGCACAGATGAGTGAGTGCCTCCAGTGCCCCCTTACTTTCTTGAAAGATATTATTTTTTCCCCATCAATTCCTGGTGCCTTGTTCTTTGCCAATTCCTTCAATGCACCTTGGACGTCTCCCTTCAGTATCATCAGTGAAAACAAGGCCAGGGGCAGATTGTGGAACAGATCATCAATTGCTTATCTGCAAACTCTGACTGAAGCTGAAGAAAATGAAAACAAGTCCATGAGACCAAAATATGACTTTGAATATGTTGCTGTTGTTGTCCGGTGCCATTGAGTCAGAACCGACTCATAGCAACCCCATGCACAGCAGAATGAAACAATGTCCAATCCTGGGCCAACCTCACTACTGCTGCCACACTTGATGCCATCAATGATGCCACCTGGCCAATCCATCTCATTGGGGGTCTTCTTCTTTTTCTCTGACCCTCCACCTTACCCAGCATGACATCCTTCTCCAGCGACTGTTCCCTCCTGACAATATGTCCAAAGTATGAGAGACGAAGCTTAGCCATCCTGGCCTCCAAGGAGCACTCTGGTTACACTTCTTCTTCCAAAGTAGATCTATTGGTTCTCCCACCTGAATTTAGAGATCATTTGAAGAACAGCTTTGATACATTAAACACTGAAGATCGAAGATCAGAAGAGTTGTGGGATGACATCAAGAACATCATACAGAAAGAAAGCAAAAAGTCATTAAGAAGACAAGAAAGAAGGAAAAGGTCATAATGGATGTCAGAAGAGACACTGAAACTTGTTCTCCAGTGTAGAGATGCTAAAGCAAATGGAAGAAATGAGGAGGTACAAGAGCTGAACAGAAAATTTCAAGTATCAGCTCAAGAAGACAAAGTCAAAATATTACAATGAAATGTGCAAAGATCTGGAATCAGAAAACCAAAAAGGAAGAACATGCTCAGCATTTCTCAAGCTGGAGGAACTTAAAAAAAGTTCAAGCCTTGACTTTTGTTATTGAAGGATTCTCTGGGCAATTTATTGAATGATGCAGGAAGCATCCAAAGATGATGGAAGGAATATACAGAGTCACTGTAACAAAAGGAAATGGCTGATGTTTAACCATTTCAAGAGGTAGCATATGATCAAGAGCCAATGATACATTTTCAATAGGAAAAAATACATATAACATTTTCAAATACCCCGAATGTTGATATGAGGAACACTGCTGCATGCAATGTTTAAAGGACTATAGGAATGGAAGAGATAGAAAAAAGAGTTCTAATGCCAAGAAGTTTATTAAATACCTATTCTTAGGCAATAACATTGTATATATGCACTCTAAATTACCTAGGAAATTCTGCACCTCTAACAACAACACAAATCTAGCTAAACTCATCTAGCATGGTGTTTTCTCTATTTATGTAAGCATATAAAACATATTTTGCATTCAGACCACTCATTCCATGGAGTAGCAGTTTGGGAAATACCAAATACTATACATTGCTGCTATTGTTAAGGGTCATTCTCTCCGATTCACAGTGACCCTCATCATGCATGACAGAATGAAATACTGCTCAGTCTATGCCAACCTCACAATTATTATATTTTTGCCCATTGTAGCAGTTACCATGTCAACCCATCTCATTGGGGGTCTTCTTCATTTTTGCTGATCTTCTACTTTACTAAGCATGAAGTGTTTTTCCAGGGTTCCTCCTGATAACATGTTCAATATGAGGTGTTCCTCCTGATAACAAGTTCAATATGCATAAGGTGAAGTCTTGCCTTCCTTGCTTCCAAGGAGTATTAGGGCTGTACTTCTTCCAAGAGAGATTTGTTTGTTCTTCTGGCAGTCAATGGTAGTTTCTATATTCTCTGCCAGCACCATATGCATCAATTTAGATACATCAAACCTTCTCTAGCTTATATATAGAAGCTGGGTATTTTGTGTTAAAAAGACCTGCTCTGTTGTCCACTGAAAACAAGCCTATGAAATCTTTAAATTCTGTCTACTTATAAAGCTGGCTCAACTTAGTGAACTCATGCACAAAAGGCATAGGTAAAAGTCAGTAGAGATGAGGTTTGTGACAGAACTCAAAATCAGTTTCTATATTAAGCATAACTATTCACGATTCAGAAATCCAGAGTATGAGATGTATGACCACCTCAGCGTGATCACTCACTACTGGTTACTTTCTTCAGCTGAAGAAGGAGAGAGCACAGAGCTTAGGACAATGTACATTCACTGGGGCTCAGACATGGAAATATACAGCAACATTTCTTTCCTATGTGGTGCTTCAGAAACCATCATATCATTAACTTAAAATGGAATTAAATTAGCACATAGCTCTTTTCTTTTTACTTCTTTGATAAAACCAAACCAAAGTCTGTTCTTTTCAGGTTTTATGTTGATTTTCATATTATTGCTTAAAATATGACTGATTACCACATATAGTCCAACTAACTCTGAATGATGATAATCAGGAAATCTCTTTTCCTTTTTTTAGTGAGCTCACGGATAGCTTAATTTCTTTTGTCTTATCCCTTTCACAGAACTTTAGATTTATGGAACACAGAATATTATGATTGATTACAATATTTGTATTATAATGAATCAGGTGATTGGATCTATCATGTTGCTTATAGAATATCTGCCCTGTATTGTATTCTATCTTGCCAGTGAACACTAGTGCAGTTGTTTTAATTCTTTGAAATAATGAGTACTACAAAAGATTACAAGCAATACCTGTTTTCTATTCTTATTTATAAAAGCAACTCTTTTGTTCTCTATTAATAAAATATAAATACAAATTCAAAGATTCATCTGCAAACCAAAGAAAAGTATATGGAACATTAAAGTTTTATAAATTCCTACTATAATGTTATTCTATCCTTTATAAAAATGAAGATAAATTATACATCCAATTTAATATGAGTGAATTTATACACAGAGATACAAAAGCTTAAATTATATTCCAATGGACATAGTCAACAGAAACGGGAAGATAAGGAAGACAAATTTAAGAAGACATATCAATTAATTAATATCAATATGACTGAAACACCCAAGGTAGAGGAACAAGGCAATCAGTGTTTGTTTTGAAGAAATAAAACAAACCAGAAATCCCTGAAATTCCAGTTGAGCCATCTGTATTATTTAGTTTGACAAATGAAATAAAAGATTATAAGCATAGTACCTCTGGGCTTGTATAAAATAAATTCTGTCAAATCAAACTAAAAATTTTCTTTAAAATAGAAAAAAATAATGAGATAAAAATTATCTACCTAGTAGACAGCTGTTCATATTGTACTTCTTTTGTTATTGTTGAATGAAATTCAGTGTCAGCATTTATCATTGAAAAGAATGCTTATCCTTAAATGAGTACCACTGCCTTTAGGAATAGCCAGATATGTCCACAATCACCACATGATATTTTATAATTAAATATACACTCATATGCATTCTAAAATAAGTCTGTCAATAATGGGATGTCTGAAAACAGCTATGTTAAAGGTCAGCTAAGGGTGGGGATCACAGCCCAGTAGAACAAAAGCACATGACTTTAAATAATTAGTGTAACTATGTTTTTTATTTGTTTGTTTTGTTTTGGATCAGCAAGCATTGTATTCTCAAACTGGTGAGTCACAATCTAGCCATGCAGGCAGCTGTAGTTCAGGGGACACTAAGGTAATTGCTATAACACAGTCCTCAAAGACTGCCTACTTGGGTGAGTAGTGACT
This sequence comes from Chrysochloris asiatica, assembly GCF_000296735.1. Lineage (NCBI taxonomy): Eukaryota > Metazoa > Chordata > Mammalia > Afrosoricida > Chrysochloridae > Chrysochloris > Chrysochloris asiatica. The sequence goes on along the minus strand of NW_006408527.1, from coordinate 611,244 downwards.
TGAGTCTTAAAAACTCATGAGTGACCATCTAAAGTATAAATACTGGTCTCTCTTGAAGAAAAAAGAGTGAATTAAAATTGAAAGACACATGGAAATAACTAGTCCAATGCCTAATGGACCATATGAACATCAGTCATCACAGCTCTTGAGAACACAAGAACTAGATGGAACCCATCTATCAATACCAGCTGCTCTGAAAGGGATCATATTAGAAGGTCCTACATAGAATAACAGATGAATGTGGAATAAAACTTGGAATCATAAAAAAAGAACAGGCTTACTGGTCAGATAGAGACTGGTAAAACCACTGATATTAGGCCCTAAGTCACACTCCAGGCTGGGCAATGAACTCTCCCATTTCTCAATTTTCAGCCAAAAAATAGACAGGTCATTAAAAGAAAAAATAACTAAGGTGTATGCATACCTTAGAGGTCAAAAGGGTAGCATTTATCCAAGGACAAAGTTCAGAAAGGTTAGGAAAGAAGGAGGACCGGAAGCAGAAAATATGGGGAAAGGATGGACTAAATGATGCTCCACTGTGGGGATTGCAAACAATGAATGAAATAAAGTGTAGTGAATTGTTGACTAGAAAAATGATCTGCTCTGTTAGCCTTCATCCAATTTACAACTAAAAGTTTACAAAAGAAAAAGAAATCAAGGTAATTCAAAGAAAGTACTAAGATAGAAATAGTGATAAAATAATGTAGCATTATTAATCTATACTTTTTAATTGAGATAAATTTAAATCTCACGTCTAAAATTTAGTACTTCTCAGATTCCTGGTGTGTCGCTGTAGGATCAACACTGGACTGTGAACCACAAGGTCGGCAGTTCAAACCCACCAGCTAGCTGCTCCTCAGAAACTCTACATAGGATGGCTATGAGTCAGATCCAACTCAACAGCATTTAGCAACAATGACTTGCACATTATATTTAGCAGATTTCAAAGGTCAAGAAACTGTAGTATATGTCTAATGCCTATCTGGAAAACTAAATCAACTCCTTCTCTATACCAATTCAATTTCACTCAATATAATTTCCATGATTTATTAATTTACAATAAATACTTGTGGTGCAGTGGGTTAAGCATTGGGCTATTAACCTAAACATTAGCAGTTCAAACCCACTTACTGCTTGGTAGTAGAAAGATGACAACCTGCTTCTGTAAAGATTTACCGGTTTGGAAACCCTATGGGGTGTTTTACTCTGTCCTATAACGTACCTGTGGTTATGAGACAGCCTGGTAGTCTCAAGGTTGGCAGTTGGAAATTACTAGTGGTTCCATGGGAGAAAGATGAGGCTTTCTGCTACCATAAAGATTTATAGCCTCAGAAACTGTATACAGGGTCACTATGAATTAGAACCAGCTCCACGGCATATAACCACCACCATAAGGTGCCTATGAACCCGACTCTTATAATAGATCTAAAAAGTGATATGAAATACATAAAGATAAGAGAGCTGAAAGGAACTGATATTGGCCATTTTGAGTCTGACAACCATATGGTTCATTCTGCCAGGATTGTAAAATTCAAGAGGAATGGTACCACATTTATCATCAAAAAGAACATATGAAGATCTGTTGTACAAGGAAGACAAGTTAATACAACCATTACTCAAATTTATATGCCAACCACTAAAGCCAGCGATGACAAAATTGAAGAATTCTACCAACTTCTTCAGTCTGAAATTGATCAAACATGCAATCAAGATGCATTGATAATTAATTACTAGTGATTTGAATGTGAAAGTTGGAAACAAAGAAGAAATATTAGAAATTGAAAACTATGTCCTTGGTGATCCCATGATAGAATTTTGCAAAACTAAAGACTTATTCATTACAAACATATTTTTCCAATAACACAAAAGCAACTATACATATGAACCTTACTAAATGGAATACACAGGAATCAAATTGCCTTTATCTGTAGGACTAGACAGTGGAGAAGCTCAGTGTCATTAGCCAAAGATCAGGGGCAGACTGTGGAGCGGACCATCAATTTCTCATATGCAATTTCAGGCTGAAGCTGAAGAAAATTAAAACAAATCTGTGAGAGTCATACTATGACCTTGACTATATCTCACTTGGTATGGCACTGTGGGCTAATGGGTCAGACTACAAAGTTGTCTGAACTGCAAGGTCGATGGTTCAAGCTCACCGGCTGCTCTTTTGAAACCCTATACAGGGTCACTATGGGTCGGAATCGACTAGATGGAACTTAACAACAACAATATTTCACCTGAATTTAGAGACCATATCAAGAACAGATTTGATGAATTAGAAATTAATGACTGAAATCAAGAAGAATTGTCAGATGACATCACGAACACCATGCAGGCAGAAAGCAAATGATCATTAAAAAGACAGGAAAAAAAAGAAAAGCCCAAAATGGATGTCAGAAGAGACTCTGAAACTTGCTTTCCAGCATACAGAAGCTTAAGTGACTGGAAGAAATGAGGAAATAAAAAACTCAATAGAACAATTCAAAAGGCAACTTGAGAAGACAAAGTCAAGTATTCTATTGAAATGTTCAAAGACCTAGAATTAACAAACCAAAAGAGAAGGACAAGATCAACATTTCTTAAATTGAAAGAACTGAAGAAAAAATGTCAAGCCTCAGTTGACAATATCGAAGGATTCTATAGGGAAAATTACAGGGTTGATGGCACACAACAACAATGGGCCAGATATTGAATGATGCAGAAAGCATAAAAAAAAAAATGGAAGGAATCCAAAAGTCATTGTTATCAAAAAGAAATGGTCAATATCCAGCTATTACAAGAACTAACTTATGATCAAGTATAGATGGGACTGAAGGAAGAAGTCCAAGTAGTACCGAAGGCATTGAGGGCAGACCTGGTGGGTGGAAAGTCTCTAGAAGTTGATGGAATATAAATTGAAATCTTTCAACAAAGTGAGCCAGCACTGGAGGCACTCACTTTTCTATGCCAAGTTTAGAAAACAGCCATCTGGCTGTTGGAAGAGATCCGTATTTGTGCCCATTCCAAAGAAAGGTGACCCAATGGGAAGCAGAAACTATTGGACAATACCATTAATATGATATGCAAGTAAAATTTTGCTGAAGATAATTTTAAAATGGCTGCAAAGATCAATCTCCTAAGCATTGACTGCCAGAAATTCATGCCGAATTCAGAAGAGGGCGCAGAACACAAATATCATTGCTGTTATCAGATGGATCTAGGCTGAAAGCAGAGGAGTCCAGAAAAAGGTTTACTTGTACTTTATTCACTACAAGAAGGTATTTGACTGTGTCATACTAACTATGGATAACGTTGTGAAGAATGGGTATTTCAGAATACTTAATGTTGCTCATGAGGAACCTGTACACAGGCCAAGAGGCTATCATTTCAGCAGAACACTAGGATATTGAATGGTTTAAAATCATGAAAGGTGTGTACCAGGGTTATATCCTTTCACCACACTTATTTAGTCTGTGTGCTGAGCAAATAATTTGTGAAACTGGATTATGTGGAAAAAAATGTGGCATTAGGATTGGAAGATGATTCATTGACAATTTGTGATTACACATGATACAAATGCTGGCTGGAAGCAAAGAGTACTTAAAATACATACTGATGAAGATCAAAGACTTTAGACTTCAGTATGGATTGCACCTAAGTGTAGAGAAAACAATATCCACACACCAGAACCAATAAATAACGTCATGATAAATGGAGAAAAGATTGACGTTGTCAAAGACTTCATTTTGCTTGGATTCACAATCAACATTCATGGAAACAGCAGACATGGAATCAAACAATGTGTTGCAGTTGGCAAATCTTCTGCAAAAGACCTCTTGAAAGTGTTAAAGAACCAAGATATCAATTCAGGACTAAGGTGTGCCAGGCAACAAGTATCACCAAGATAGGAGATCTAGGAGTGGACCTGTGGTCCCTGCACTGTGAAGCTCCTAGATCCAGAGGAAGATTGATGACATGAATTACGAAGGTCTCCAAGGAATACTAGGCCTACAGATGCTGAACAAAGACAAGAAACTTTCCTCAGACCCAACAAAGAGAAAACCTGCCAGTATAACTAGCACTCTGAATTTGAGTTTCTAGCCTACAAAACACTCAGAGAATTTCTGGTTGTTAAAGTTATCCACTTAGAGTATTTCTATTATAGAAGTATTAGATTACTGAAACAATAAATAACCATAGATAATAAAAAAAAATAAAAGATTAGAAATTTTGCTTACTAATATTCTGTATTTTATAGTCTAAATTGAATCTTTTTTGTGTGTGTATTGAACAATGAGATGTTATCAAAGCTACAAATAAGGGTTAATAAGCTTTAGTATATTCATGAAAAAATTAAGTTATACATGATGTCTACCACTGTAGTGCAGCATTGTGGGTTAATGCACTGTACTGCAAAGTTGGTTTGATTTGCAAGGCTGGCAGTTCAAGCTCTTCAGAAACTCTAAACAGGATTGCTATAGGTTGGAACTGACTCAACGGTACTTAATAACAACAACTATCACTCTATAATTTATATGATTATCATATATAAACAGCTATGAATTTTATATTGGTATTTAATGATTCAGTTGTATATTACTATTCTCAGAAATTCAACATTGCAGAACATTGGACAATACAGTTCAACTTGGTAAAATGAAGTTGTGACTATTGGTGTTAGTTGCCACTGAGTCAATTTTGAATTATGTGTAGAATGACTGTATAGGGTTTTCAAGATCATGCAGCTGATTGCTGTTTTTTCTACACAGAAGACTCTGGGAGGAGAGGGAAGGGCTTCAACTAGTAACCAACATTTAACTTTTTGCGCCACCCAGAAACTAAAATCAGCAGAGTTGATGATAAAGCTGTTGACACGATCCTAGTAATGTCTGAAACCAAACATCCTAAGGGAACGTTAAAAATTTAAAATAATGTCTTATTTTAAGAGCATAAGAAACCCCTTACATCAATTAAATATATAACATTTAAAGTTTTTTTTTAATCCCACAAACTAATTTGATATAATTCAAAGGCAAATACACTAATGAAATCTATATGAAATCTTTATGTTTATTTTTTTTTAAATAATTTCTAAAAGCATTTTTTTTATGAAAGAATTTGTAAAATGGAATTGTAGAAGAATCAGAGTGTTTTATATGTTATATGTTAAAGTTAGTTTCACGGTGTTATCAGACTATAAGCGTTTTGTAAACAGATGACATCACTAATTTATGCATCCTGTTATGTAAACGAATAGATAGTATTGTTGTTAGCTGCCACTGACATGGTACTTCAATCATGATGACCCCATGCACAACTCAACTAAGCAAAATGTTACCAGCCATTCCCATGGTTGGTTGCAGATTGGACCTTTATAATCCATATTGTTATGTGCCATCGAGTCAGTTTCACGTATAGGGTTTGCGAGGAGTGGCTGGTGAGTTTGAACTGCTGACCTTGCAGTTCAAACTGACTTTGTAGTCCAGCACAATAACTCACAGTGTCATACCAGGACTCCATGATCCATATTTATTGCTGTTGTTATGTGCCATGGAGTCGGTTCCGACCCATAGCGACCTTGTACAGGGTTTCCGAGGCTGTAAATCGTCACAGGAACAGAAAGTCTCATCTTTCTCCTGCGGAACAGCTGGTAGTTTGGAACTTCTGACCTTAAGGTTCACAGCCCGATTTGTAACCACTACGCTACCACAACACCTTATGTTGTTGTTGTTAAGTGCTGTCGAGTCGATTCCGACCCATAGTGACCTTGAACAGGGTTTCCGAGGCTGTAAATCTTTACGGGAGCACACCGCCTCATCGTTCTCCCACAGAACCGCTGGTGGTTTCGAACTACCGACCTTAAGGTCCGCAGCCCGATTCGTAACCACTACGCTACCAGAGTTCCTTAGAGCACCTTATAGTTCTTTAAAAATAGTTGTTCAAGTGAGCCAGCACTTTGGATTGTTCAAATAATGCAGCATTCAACTGAATAAGGCACACACAGGATTTTGTACTCACCATGTTAAGAAGCTTACAAAAGTATAACAGAAATCAGTTATCATTGGGGTAGGTTAAAGAACCACCACTGCTATGTAGTCAGTGCAGCTATCGCTCTGACTGTAGCCGTTTTTCATGGGTGATGAGCTTCAATTAATTTTATCATGTATTTCCCTGAGGCCACAGGGAAAAGATCTTGCCATGATGTTTTTCTGTCTTTTATTTTTTCTGGCATTTTCCAGCATACCGAGCCTTCTCCTTTGGCTCATCTTTGCTTTTTTATTGACCTTTTTATTGACTTCTACCTGATCAGTTGATGGACTTTTAATTTTTATTCGATGCTGCATTAGCAATAACATCTAATAGGAGATATTAGGTAACCTATTTTCTCCCTGCCTCTGACTCAAAGCAGAACACCTTTCTCTGATGACAGGAGCACATATGGTGTCAGTGTAGTTATCAGCCAGAAGGATTTCAAGAAGACAATGTTTAAGACTTGAAAGGCAAAAGAAGGTACCAGAACAAAACTCAAACAGCTGATGAATTGTTTTGGTTCAAATTCATTATAAATTAACTTTTAAGAGTAATCATGGTGTGTTCTTGCTAAACTGAACCTACAACTTTCACAGACCCCACCCCCACATTGGTCTCTATTTTTACCTCATTTTATTGTCTATTTATGTTCATCCAATTTCAATTATTATCACCCAATTTATTCCTTCCTCATGTTCTCAGTTTCAGTATGTCGCCTAATTACCAATTCCTGAGGAATATTAGCCAAGTCAGAAACAAAGAGTAGTTATTTCACCCATTTTTGCTTAGAATAGACTGTCAACTTACCCAAAATTGTTCCTGTGGGCTTAACTTTGCCCATGTCACCACTTTGGAACAAAATCCATCTCCTATACCCCAGGCACAGGCTGTTAAAAATCTTAAAGCTATAATGGACCCTTGAGTCACAGCTGACTCATGGTGTGGAAATGTTTCCTTTCTACTTAAAAAAAAAAAAGGTAAAAATTCATTTCTTACTTCTAATCCCAAGACTATATTGTATTGCTGCTAAGTTACAGACTGTTCAATATGTTTGGTGATAATACTAACAACAGAGTTTTATCACCTGGAAAATAGACAAAGATCCTGACTTAGAATAGACCATGGTGATGATGTTTATTTAGTCTTCCTTAAATGTACTTCTAAATAGATTCAGTTCAGTGAATTGAAAACCTATCAGCTAGAGTTTTATAATATGATCCTACTGTTCAGTACTTTCCCCAAGTTCTAATTTACATGAACATTGATTTTTCTGATCTCATGCCTTACCTAAAACAGCTATGCAGAGTCGTGCCCTATCTTTTCACTCTGTCCAATTTCTGGAGAGAGCCACCCCACCCCCATCATATCTTTGTATTGACTCTAAGCTCGCCCCCCCCCTCCCCATCATGTCTTTGTACTGACTCCACCTCAGTTCTAACTTATATATGGGACTTGTTTTATTTGGTGGGAAAACAATCTCAGTATTAGAGCCTATTTTTAAATAAACACAATACCCATGTAAAATTAATTAAGTGTAACTTATTTTATGAAAAATTCAACCTAAGATTCCTTACCAAAAGTGGTCAAAGGAAATTTGACTTCCTTAGCATTAACCTTCAAATGTAATATGTAATGAATTTGTAATACCTTTCAGAAATATAATGTTTTCATTTTGGTGAAAGATAAAAGTAACTTGCATAGATTTTTGATCACCTTACTGAACAGCACTAGAATGGAACTCCCATGAAGGCTGGGATTTTGCTTGTGTTTCTCCCTAGTGCTATGCATTGTAATTGGCACATAGTAGATGCTCAATAAATACATTTGAATGAACAGATGAGAGACTTACGGAACACTGTACCACCTAGACTTCTTAAAATCATGGATTATGCCTTATTTGCTTAGACAACTTTATTTTTAACACTGTGCCTGGTACTTTGCTATTCAATAAATATTTGTTCAAAAAATTAATAAATGAATAATTCACATCTGGCTGTCCCTACAAATGCTGCCATCAGAAGTCTTACTGACCTGAATCCTCTCTCCCACAGAACTGCAATTTGATCTCTCTTTCAGTTCTGAGGTTATCTCAAGAAGGACTCTGGAAAAGTGAACTCAAATTTCCAGTAAAGGCAAGAAAAGCCCAGGAACATGTTGCAACCAATGACATTCTATCAAACTGACATCTGTCAGTTTAGCCTACTGTCCTGATCAGGGGCCAGAGGGGATGTGGCACAAGACAGGTACATTTTAGCTTAAGTGAGGCAGACAATCTCTCCAAGGTATCAATGTAATCAGACGGAAAAGCAGGCCTTGGGGAAAAGTTCCAAGAAAAGGAACAAGCAGCCTGGATGGATTTAATAGTTTCAGGCTCTTTGGAGAGACACTGAATTGGGTTGTGGAGATTCAGAAGGCATATTTCCAACTTCAAGTTTTTCCTGCAGTGGGCTCTACTTACACAACAGAGGTTTCATCAGTAACAACACATGTCTTTTCTCTACAGATGAAATAGAATTGTTCCCTGAGGAGATTTACTTCTTTGCATTTTAAACTTTGTTACTAATTTAAAAACTTGGGGGAAGGGAAAACTGAGATTCCCATTTACTCAAATCACAGTTTTCATTTTCCGTCTACCTTCATAATTTGGTGAAAGGATTCTGTTAGTTGGTGTGCTGAGAAAGTAAGACATGGAGTAGATATTATGCAATTTCCTACAAGTCTAATTAAGGTTCTTGTCATTTTGAACCTGCAATATACACACATGCATGGTAATCTAATAAGAAAACAAAAATTAGAGTCTCTTTTGACATTATGCACAGGGGGGCCATTAAGCGGGTGTGTCTCCTCCCAGTCAGCCTCCCTGCTGTAGTGTTCCTGCCAGAATGCCAGGGGGATATTGTAGGCTCTGTGGGGAAGGCTGGCACCCTATTGAGCTTCACAGAAGACAACAGAGGCTGAAATTTCCCCTAAAAACTCCTTCATTCCCTAGTAAACTTAGCATACTCAGAGTCTTTCAGTACAGCCTGCCTCCTGGTTCACGCTTCTAAAATGTGTGTACATAGTACACACAGTCAAGAGACCTTCCCTTGGTAACATTTTGGAATAAGCATGGTGCTGTAGAGTAAGCACTGGACTACTAACCACAAAGTTGGCAGTTCAAATTTACCAGTTACTCCTCAGAAATCCTATACAGTATCACCATGAGTTGGAGCTGACTCAACAGTACTTAATAACAATAACATCTCCCTTTAGGAGTCTTGGTGTAGTGTTGCAGGATCAGCATTGGTTCAGCAGTCCAAACCCACGAACTGCTCATCAGAAACCTTAGACAGCATCCCTATGAGTCAGAACTGACTTGAGAGCACTAACAGCAGCATCCCTTTGTTGGGAAAACAGTTCTTTTTTAACACAGTATTGTACTTATCTGCAAATCTATCTTTCTCACTAGGCTGAGTTTCTTGAGGATAAGGATCACGACTTTCTTAAGCTTTTGTAGGGAAAAGAGCTGAATGCTCCAAAATAACCACACTAACATCAGTCAACCCAGGAGAAATATCCTATTATCCTCCCTCTGTCCCCTTCTAGTGCATATCACTGCTCCTGTATACTGAAACTTTGTTCTCATGAGCAGCTACTTATCTGCTGGAAAGTAGCAGGGAGTTGTCACCAGGCTGTTTTTCTGTTTTCCCTGACTCTAGGTTGGAGAGAAGACTCTCCTCAGACCACCCTTTTCTTTCCTTCCCCTTTCTTAGAACACCGTATAAAAGGGGACCCACAACCCATCTCCCCACTGCAGCATGGAAAATCTTGACTGTCCAGCTGGCCACCACTGTCTTCAACCTGTTTATTAACTTTCCCGTCAGCAAACCATCTCTTTTCTTTTCTGTAATAAACTAATGTCTTTTCAGATTGGTTCCTGGTCATTTTTTTCAGTCTCTCAGCAACCACTATACAGAAGGGTTTTGCGTTCTGGGCCTAAACCCCAATAGCTTTGTAACAGGATCTGACTATCTGCCATACGAAAAGAAAGAAAAAAAAGATGCATATAAATGTGTGCATGTGTGTGTATACTTTTAAGGTATTAAAATTATATGAAGGGATAACTAATTGCCATCAAGATGGTTCTAACTCATGGTGTCCCAGTGTGTGTCAGAGTAGAACTGAGCTCCATAGGGTTTTCAATGATTGATTTTTCAGAAGTAAATCACCAGGTTTTTCTTCTGAAGTGCTTCAGGGCAGACTTGTACTACCAACATTTCAGTTAGCAGTCAAGTATATTAACAGTTTGCACCATGGTTATCAAATATTATTAGAATTAGAATTATTTACAATAATTTCAACCTGTTCTTCACCTCCCAGCTATAATATCCAATTGTAAATATTTATTCATCTAAGAAGCTTTGGTAGCGTAGTGGTTACGAATTGGGCTGTGAACTTCAAGGTCAGCAGTTCGAAACTACCAGCTGTTCCACGGGAGAAAGATGAGGCTTTCTGCTCCCGTAAAGATTTACAGCCTCGGAAACCCTGTACAGGGTCGCTATGAGTCGGAACCGACTCCATGGCATATAACAACAAGAACAATAAATATTTATTCATCTATCCATTCATTACCCACTCAATAAGCCATGTCTGCATATTGTCAAAACCAAAGCAAACCCACCGCCACCAGGTTGATTGGAACTCCTAGTGAACTTATGCTGCTGTTGTTGAAAAATGTAGTCGAGTCAGTTCCGGCTCGCGGCAACCCTGAATAGGGTTTCTGAAGAATGGCTGGTGAGTTTGAACTGCTAAGCTCGTGGTTCAAACCAACCTTGTTGTCCAATACTTATCCTACAGTGACATACCAGGAGTCCAATGTCCCTCTAGGACAGACTCATTACTCCTTAGGGTTTCTGAGACTGTACATCTTTAAGATGACTGCAGATAGTTGCATCTTTCTCCTGCAGAGTGACTGGTGGATTTGAACATCTGTTCTTATAGTTAGCAGACCAATGTGAAACCCGCTCTGCCACTAGGATTCTTTAAATACCTCCATTATTCACATAGTGCCATCAAGTTGTTTCTGACTCACAGCGACCCTATAGGACAGAATAGAACTGCTCCTAAGAGATTTTGAGACTGTAAATCTTTATGAGAGCAGATAACCTCATAGTTCTCCACAAGAGGCTGGGAAGTTTGAACCACCAACCTTATAGTAAGCAGACCAATGTTTAATCTACTGTGACACCAGGGTTCCTTGAATATCTACACTGTGTTGTTATTAAGTGCTGTCAAGTCATTTCCGACTCATACCAACCCTCTGCAGTCCAGCGCATTAGCCCACAGTGCTACATCAGGACTCAGATAAATATTAAGTGCTAGAAATAAGACATTGGCCTTTAATCTCAGGAAAGTAAAATTAGAAAAAATAAAAAGGAGGGCAAGCAGAGACTGAACATGAAACAAGTATTTTCACAACAAAACTTCAACACATCCAAACAACATTCAGTCCTGTCTATTCAAAGTTAATGTTGAGACTGAGTTAACATTAGAATAGGTCAAGATGCTAACATACTTGTTTTCTTATTTTCGCAGAGAATAATTTTTTTTCCCTACAGACATATTTTAAATTCAAAAGGGATAAAATAGATACATTCCCTCTAGGTAATGGCATCCTGGTGTGGCGCTGTGGGTTAATGCGCTAGACTGCAAAGCCATTTGAACTGCCAGGTCAGCGGTTCAAACTCACCAGCTGTTCCACGGAAACCCTATACAGGGTCACTATGGGTTGGAACTGACTCAATAGCACCTAACAACAACAACAGGTAATGGCAGAATACAAAAATCTCACCATATTACAACTGTTTTTGGTTTGGCATTGATTTATCAAAATTTAATATTTAGATGATAACTTTACTTCTCAATTGTAAAGGGCAGACGACAAAGAAAATATATAGATAAAATAACATATTTCTTGTTTCTTTACTTAAAAATAAAATTTCTAGTTGTTTTACAGTTTACATATTACCTCATTCTCACTTCAGGCAATTTACAATGGAGCGTATTTGGCAACTAACAAGCTATTAAAAAAAGCTGACTGGACAATAATTTGGCATACTATAAATGAAACGGCAGCAAGATGCAATGATAAACTTATTGACAAATAATATCTATGCCTGGGTTCTAGTACTGCTAACACCTCTGGTCTTAGACTACTTGTTAGTTTTACCTAGCCTGAAAAACAAACACACACACACATAAACAAAACAACAACAACATGCAACCTCTCTGGAATTTTATTTCGTCAGCTGTAAAACTAGTTGATATGCCCCCTGATTGTTTCATAAGCTTGTTGGGGTATTAGTAAAACAATATATGTGAGAATATTTTAAATGCAAACTTTGAACTCTTAACCCCTGCATTCAGATCTGAATTGTTTTTACTTGTAAACAATTGTAGGTCATTTCTAACTTGATTTAGTCTCTGCAGTTTAATCATTAGAATCATAGAATTTTATATATTTCAATTTAACAAAATTTAATCTAATATTTAACCTGAATTTCCCCCACTGTGTTTAAACCCATCTGAAGAGTCTTTGTTGACTAATGAGAAAAATAGGTCCCTCTCCTCTTCATAATACCTCTTTATGCATCTGTAATAGCTACTGTGTGCCCTTCTGTCTTCCTTCCTCAAGATTGAACATTCTCAGGTTTCTCAACCTTTTCTTACAGGCCCCATTTTCAAATCTCTTCATCATTTTTTGTTACTCTCTTTTGAAATCTCTGCCCAATTTGTCTGTGTTTCAAAAAGTGTGCCATCCTAAATGGAACATGGTGCTTCTACCAAGAACTAAAAATTGCCAATTGGAGTCCAATAATTTCCTTATTTATTTTATCCTTGACAATTCTGCTAATACAACACAAAGTAGCAATTGCCTTTTTCTTCTTCCCTGTTCCTCTCTGCCCCTCTGCTCCAATACCATCACACTATTGACTTTTTCTCAGATGTTACTTAGCATAAATTATGGTTTTCAGGAATAAGAATTAGTAAAATTAATTTACTAATCTTTGTATTAGCTACACTACCTGGGGCAGCAGTTCATAAATATTAAGTACATAATAATATGGAGTGGTTCAATGAATATAAATTATACCTATCATTTTGTTTTAAATTCTTTTCATTGATAAAAACTTCATTTTGTGATCCTTCTGTTTATGACTTAAGCATGCAGAAGAGTAGACAATCTAAAATGACTCTCTAAAATTAGTCCTTTAAAAGCAAGTAATTAGAATGAGTTGGGTAGAAGAAGGCTTTACTGAAATTTTATGGACTTTCTATTGTTGCTGTCATTGTTAGGTGATCTTTGACCTTATGCACAATAGAAACAAAACACTGCCTGACCCTGCACCATCATTGCACTTGTTACTATGTTTGAGACCATTATTTTAATGACTATGTTAATCCATCTCATTTGGGGGTGTTTCTCTTTTTTGTGGAACCTCTACTTTACCAAGCATGATGTCCTTCTCCAGGGACTGGCCCCTCATGGTAACACATCCAAAGTACATGAGACAAAGTCTACCATTCTCACTTTTAAGGGGTATTCTGGATGTTCTTCCAAAACAAATTTGTTCTTTCTTCTGGCAGCTCATGGTATATGTAATATTCTTTGCTAACACACAATTCAAATGCATCAATTCTTCATTTGGTCTATTGTTATCTATTTATTTAACATAATATTGCCTCTGGAAGCTCCATCAGAATACCAGAAACATGAACCATGAGCCTAATGACCAATTAACTTAAAATCAATTACTGTCTGTAATGTGATAGACGACCTGATGGAATTTAGCAGGATTGACAATCCTTGATTTTCCAGGACCAAATTTAGAGAAAAAAAAAAAAAAAAAAGAAATGATTTGGCAAGGTCCGTGAATACAACCCAGGAAGCCTTGATCTTCTATTGTATCTGCTGAGCAGAAAAAAAACTCTACCTGCTGTTTTCACTGTCAAAATACAAGCCAGGAACGTAGTAGCAGAGCCAGGAACACAGTAGCTGTATCGGGATTTTCTTTGGGGAAACTAGCAAATAAAAGGGAATTCCACAGTCTCAAGCAGATCAAGAGATTGGATTTAAAATGATCTGAGGTAATGATGATACTGTTTTATCCTGTGAGTATTATGAACCATTTATCTTATCAGACTAGCTAAGAATCTGTTGCCACAATGCTATACAGTGAAAAAATACCAAATGAATTAGTAACGGTGCTAATCTTCCTTAACTTTCCGTTGAGAAATGACTCATAGTTTAAATACATCTTTTTGGAGGAGGGAAGAAGGAACATGGGATTCTCTTAGAAGAAATTAAGCATGCCACTATGCATTTATTTTTAAATACCTGGAAAACAAATCTTCAGCATGGCTTTTCATTTAAAATATAAAGATCCAAACTAACTGAAACACATTTTCACGTAACTTTAAGAATATTATTGGTTAAAATTACTTATCTTTTGAAAACTAAGTCCTAGAATTCATAATTATTTTTAGTTATCAAGTATTGAAATATACATTATATTAAGAATTTGGGAGAGGGTCTACATTACAAAATACAATTCCCAAATAATGTAATCAAATAGCAGGACATAGAAATATATAAATGATACATTCTGTTTATTTTTAGTTAATGGTATACCTGACTGCTGGCCAGGATGTTGTATTGATGACTAATGCCTAACTCAAGAAATTCATTCCTCAACTTTCAGGCAAGTGTTTTGCCTACATGCCTGGCTATTCCTTCTAGATTGTTTTTTTGTTTTTTTTCTATCTATCTATCCCTGAAGGCTTTGTAACCCCTTTCCTTGCCATTAGAGTTAATCATTAACCCTGAGCCATTTAATCAGTTTACAATGGCTCAAATCCCATTCATATGCTTGTTGTTGTTGTTAAGTGCTATTGGTTTGGATTCACAGAGGCCCTATAGAGGAGTTCCATGGCAGTAAATCTTTGTGGGAGCAGAAAGTCTCATTTTTGTCCAGGGGAGCATCTATTGAACTTGAACTGCAGACCTCATGGGTAGCAGTCCAGTACTTAGCCTATAGAGTTCCAGTGCTCCCTGTTCATATGCTGGTAGTTTCTTTTTAAGATTCTTCTGTTTGTTTTTTTAGGAGAATTTATTTTATTTTGGTTATTTCTGAGAATATACACGGGAGAACATACACCAATTCAACAATTTCTACCTGTACAATTCAGTGACGTTGATGACATTCTTCATAGTGTGCCATTATTCTCACTCTCTTTTCCATAGGGTTTTCTTGGCTATAATCTTTATTTTTAAACCTTTTATTGTCAACTGTATGCAGATTTACAGCCAAGATCATCAGTTTTACATTCAGCACATCATAGACTTTGTTTCATCTCAATAATTGCAATCCCCTCCATTCAACAACAGTTATCCTGTGTGCTCCCATTGGTTCCTACTTGCATCCACCCACCTTTCCATCCCTTCTTACTTTTGTCCTTAGGGAAATGTTGCACTTTTAATTTTGAACGACTGACCATTCTATGACTGCATTTTTTGACTCAAGCTGCCTTAAGCCAAAGGAGGACTTTATTATCTAAAGGTAATTAATTGTGAGTTTTAGAAAGTCAATACCAATAACATAGCTCACTCTGTCTTTCTCTCTTTTCCAGCAGTACAATTCTCTGCTCCTCATTTTATTTAGATACACGTTATATTTAAGAGACATAACACAGACTGACTAGTTTGCTTTGAATTAAAGTTCCAAATTCCTACCAATCCTTTATCAGTCCGATATAGTTCAGTGACTCATACTTGGCCTAACTGCCATCAGTAGAGCAAGGAGGAGACCAAAGCTGAATCCTCAAGTGTAGGAGGGGCAATGTGGTCAAAGGGGGGAGCTGTGTGATACAGTGATTCTCTACAGGAGGTCTGAAACACAGAGAAAAATCTGTCTAGAGAACAGATTCTATTTTGAAGGTTAAATTTAATCCAGTAGTTGAGGAATTTTGTTGCTGGTGTTGTTTTGTTGTTTTTGACTACAGTTAACTATTGGGAAAAAGCATAGCATTATAATATAATGGGTTAAAGTAGTCAACTATGGATTCTATTCCAATTAGTTGGTAAGAGCAGGAAACAAATCTACTTAATTCCAGCTATACCATAGCCCAATAGAGCATTCAATGTATAACAGACCCTACCACCACCAAAGAAAATAGATAAGTTAATCACTTTGGAAAATAATGAACAAACACTGCTAGTACCTTTCCTGAGACATGATTTTAAAAAAACCTTCATTTTACATATATATAATCTAGATTACCATTTCTAAATGTATTATCTTGCATATGCCCATGTAACAGTAACAGGGATAATGCTGTATATTAGATACAAGGGGAGGGGGAAGAAAACTCAAAATAGAATACTTGCTGAAAGTTTTTAATGAAGCATTAACAGCTCTGTAAATTAAAGTTCTAATTTGCACAGTTTTATGAAGTAAACAAGGAGATAACAGCATCAGATGTAGGTTGCTGCTCCATGCCTCCGCTCAACACATTTTAAGTGAGTGTCAAATTGATTTTGCAATCCTTAATTATATTTCTCTCATTTTTTTTTTCTGAGTACTGAATTTATAAGTATGCAGAAGAAATCAGTTTTCAGCAAACTATTTTTCTCAGTTAAACTTAATAACATTGCATATTAACACCAATTATGTAGGCTATGAAAAAAACATTAGAGAACAGACGTACACTAATGTCAGAGAAGAACTGGTCAACTGCGTATTCCTATATATAGTTCACATTTTTATTGACAATATTCCTTCTTAGGATGAAATCATTGAAAAATACACAAATGAATGACATTTCTTTTTATAAAAATTCCAGTCCTAATGTGAATGAAAACATTAAAAAAAAAAAAAAAAAACTATTTTGTATAGAACAAAATGTTACTTAATTAAAATTTTACAAAATTCTTGCTGTCATCATAGTTTTGTGAAATATATTTTTTCCATGCTTGACTATAAGGATGTCTGGGAGCATGGTGGGTTAGAGATGGCTTGCTAACCACTAGGTCAGCAGTTACTCTTTACCAGTTGATCCTAGGGAGAAAGATGAGGCTTTCTGCTCCTGTAAAGATTTACAGCCTTGGAAACCCTGTACAGGGTCACTATGAGTCAGAACCAACTTCATGGCACATAATCACCATTACTACCAACATGCTTGATTATTAACAACAACAACAACATTACAGTGGAGTTGTTTCTGATTTATATTGATCCAATAGAACTTCTGGTATGGCATTAAAGGATAAGCTCAGGACTACAAGGTGAGTTTGAACAACAAGGTTGGTGGTTCAAACTCATTAGTTGCTCCTCGGAAACCCTATACTGGGTTGCTATGAGTTGGAACTGACTCAATGGGACTTAACAACAACAACAAATATAGGACAGAGTAGAACTGCCTCATAGGGTTCTCAAAGCTGTAGAATTTACAGAAGTCAACTGCCACATCTTTCACCCTCACAGTGGCTAATGGGTTTGAACAGCTGACCTTTTAGTTATTAATCAAGTGCTTAACTTATGCATCACTTGGGTTCCTTTATGTATCAATTTCTGTCAGGTAAAATTTGGAGTATGGAGTCTAATCTAAAGTATATATCAACAGTTAGGGTTCTTATTATATCCAAAAGGGTTTAGGACCAGTGAATTAAATCATATAAAAATTACTTATTTTTTTCTCCAAAAAGTTATAAAGCAATTTCTTCTTCATAGTGTAGGTTAATAATTCTCATGTTTGAGTTTTATAAGAATCACTAGAAGAATTTTTTAAAAATCAATTTTTATTGAAAAAAAAAATGTAGTTTGGGTGAAAGTTTATAGAGCAAATTAGTTTTCCATTAAGCAATTTATACATATTTTGTTTTTTAACAGGAGTTGCAACTCCCTAACTAGAGCAGAACTTTCCCCACATCTTCCCTGGGTGACCCGTTCAGGCAAATACTGCCCACTAGTTCTCCAATAGTCACCTATGGACTCTTAGTGTGGTGCTGTAGGATCAGCACTAGACTGGAAACTACAAGGTCAGTAGTTCAAACCCACCAGGTGCTCACTGGAAACCCTATATGGGGTCGCTATGAGTCAGAACCAACTGGGCGGCACTAAACAACAACATGGTTGAATATACTAAGGAATACATTGTTCACAAATGTTATTGTTCACTTTATAGACCTGTCTGTTATTTGGCTGCAAGGTAATCCTCAGGGTAGGTTCAGTTCTAGCTTTGAAGGGTTTCTAAAGACCACAGTCTTGTTGTGTTGCTGTAGGATAAAGCACTCGGCCCCAATGTTGGTTTGAACTACAAGGTTGGGGGTTCAAACTCATCAGCTGCTCCTCGGAAACCTTATACAGGATTGCTAAAAGTCGTAAAAGACTTGATAGCACTTAACAACAACAAAGACTACAGTCTAGCATGTTCCACCAGTTTCTATAATATCAACTTTGTTGTTGTTTTTAAGTGCCGTCTGAATTAGTTCTGACTCTTAGTGACCCAGGGTAGGGTTTCTGAGGAGTTGCTGGTGAATTTGAACCGCCGTCCTTGCAGTTCAATCAGCCTTGCAGTCTAGTACTTTTCCTTCAGCACCACTACAGAACTCCAACATCAACTTTATTGAAGTGTAATTTACATGCAAAAATCTACATTCATTTAAAAAGGTACAATTCATTACATTTTGACAGATGTGCCATATTTTTACATAAATATCTCACCAATTCTAAGTTGTTGTTCTTTTACCATCCTGCCTTCCCCTCCCCTACTCCCAGGTATTTTCATAAGAACACTATGCTGTTTTGTTTTACAGCAAGATATTTAAATGTAGACACAGAGAGAACTGGCAATATTGTTGGTAAGTGCTGTTGAGTGGTTCCAACTCAAAGTGACTCTGTATAGGGTTTTCAAGGAGCAGCTGGTGAGCTTGAACCACCAACCTTGTGGTTCAAACCAACATTGCAGTCCAGTGCATTAACTGACAACATCACACTGAGGCAGAACTGGCAAACCGCTTAGGAAAACACTTCTTTTGAAGGGAAAGGGAGAGGGGGGTGTGACTGGCCAGTAGACATAGAATGTACAAGTTATTTGTGCAAAACTCTAGAATCCACTTGTAAAATCACCACCACAATCATTACAGAACATTTCCGTCATCCTCTCTGTTCCAACTTCAGGCATTCATTGATCTTTTTGTCACTACTAATTAGTATAAATTTTTTTAGAATTCCATATAAATGCATTCATCCCTTATTTCCTCATCAGCCACCTTAGCATATCTGTTGAGATTTCTTTATTGTTGCTTTTATCAGTAATTCATTCCTTTGTTTTGCTGAGTACTATATCACTGCAAGGATATATCTCATTTTATCTGTCCATTCACTTGTTGGTGAGCATTTGGGTTGCCTCTAGATTTTTGGCTATTGTGAATATAACTGCTATGAATATTTAATTAAATGTTTTTGTATGGATAAATTTTTCATTTTTCTTAGGCAAATATCCTGGAGAAGAGGTTGGCCATATGGCAGATGCATATTTGACAGAGTATATCTGGAGATCTTTTTAAAACTGCAAATCTCTAGCTATTTCTCCTGACATTATTAGGATGCTATGGATCTGTGGTAAAATTCACAGTTTTTGTTTGTTATTTAAAAAAATACTCACATAAGGCTAATTCTTACAGAAGGTTGGCAAACATTTTATGAGGCCTTCTATGGACAAAACTCTCAGATTAAATGAAATTGTCACTTTCAATGAGTTAACCTATAAAAAAGTACATGGACAATCTCAGTAAAAAATATAAATCTAAGTTAGCAAATCTTTATTTAAAACATCCATGGCATTAGGTCCCATTTTGAAAAGGGATGATGTGAAGATTAAAAAAAAGCAAAGTTAATGATTTGACCACTTTTTATATATCAATCCCATGTGGCACCATTCTCCTCCTGGCTTTCTATGCTTTGGCAATATCAAATTCTCCTTCTTTTTCTTTGGTACTCATTTGTTTATGTATTCTACCATGTCTCAAATAAAGGCAATTATTTTGTCTACCTAAGGTGTTCTCCAGCCCTATTTGCTTAACTAACCCTACCCACACTTTGGAGCGTTTCAAATAAAACTATAACATTAAGTGTACAAATTAGCAGGGCAAATTTAAGGAGCACAGGTCTGGTGTGGTACAGTAGGATAATACACTGGACTGCAAATTAGTTCGAACCTCAAGGTTGGTGGTTCAAACTCACCAGTTGCTCATTGGAAACAGGGTAGCTATGCGTTGGAACTGACTTGATGGACCATAACAACAGCAGCAACAATTTAATGAGCTCAGTGGCTCTGTAGGCTAAGCACTGGTCTGTAAACCACAAGGTCAGTGGTTTGAATCCACCAGTTTCTCTACAGGAGAAAGATGAGACTTTCTGCTCCTTCAGAGATTTACAGTATTGGAAACCTTATATGACTCAGAACCAACACGACAGTACTTAATAAGACAAAAATAATTTTGGTCAACATTTACAAACGAAATCCTCTTATATATACACTTCTCAGGTCAAGATGTCAAATAATACCAGAATATAAAAATCTACTTTTCCTTCCTTTTAGCCATTAACCTATCTTCTAATTTCTATTATCACTGATTCATACTGATTTTTTTTTTTTTTTTGGAAGCTTATATAAATAAATGGAATACTAGTCTCTTTTATTTTGAACTTCTTTCATGAATATGCATGAGAATCAACCACATTGTTTTGGGAATCAATAGTTGGATCTTTTTCATCCGTGACATTGTAGTAGAATAAGCATTGTAGTGCTAACCACAAGGTCAGCAGTTCAATCCCACCAGCTGCTTGAAGTGAGAAAGATGAGGCTGTCTGTTCCCATAAAGATTCACAACCTTGGAAACCCTATACAAAATGGCTATGAGTCAGAACTTCTGGATGGCAGTGGGCTTTTGTTTTTTGGCTTATATATAATGCACTGAATTAATGCATGAATTATTTGTTTCTGCTTGTGAAGAAATTTAGATTGCTAACATTTTCAAATTATTAGTCAGTTGCTATGAGCAATCTTGCACATGCTTTATGGTGTACATATGTATGAATTAATTTTAGATGTACATGTGGCAGTACGTTATTAGTCTATGCCCTCATTATCTAGTGCTGCTATGACACGAGTAAGTAGATTTAACAAACAGAAATTTATTCTCTCACATTTGAAGAGGCTAGAAGTCCAAATTCAGAGTGCTGGTTCGAGGCAAAGGCCCTCTCTTTGTCAGCTCTGTGTAAGGGTCCTGGTCTCCTTCAACATCTGAAGGCCCAGCGTTCCTTGGAGATCTCCATGTGTCTTAGCATCAGTCTTCCCCTGGATCTAGGAGCTGCACAGTGCAGGGACCTAGGCTTAAAGGATGCACTCCACTCCGACTCTTCTTTCTTGGTTGTTGGTGTTGTGAAGTGCCGTTGAGTCTATTCTGACCCATAGCGACCCTGTATAGGGTTTGCGAGGAGTAGCTGGCGATCTTGAACTGCTGATCTTGCAGTTCAAATGGCTTTACAGTCTGGCGCATTAACCCTCAGTGCCACACCCTCCCTTCATCCTCTTATTGATTTATCACATCAGATCGCTTCATGGGAGATTGTCACATAACTGCCACATTACATCATTATAAACCATTGAGAATCATGACCCAGCAAAGTTGATACATATTTTGGGGGGAATACAATTCAATCTATGACAGCCTATTTGTCTAACAGGGCTGTGATCCGCAAAGTCAGCTGTTTGAAACTACCAGCTGCTCCGCGGGAGAAAGTTGAGGCTTTCTGCTCCCGTAAAGATTTACAGCCCCGGAAACCCTGTTTAGGGTCGCTATGGGTCGGAACCGACTCAACGGCACTTAACAACAAGCCCTGGACTGCTGACCTCAAGGTCTGTTGTTCATACCAACTACTTGTTCCTCAGAAACCCTATACAAGGTTATTATGAGTTGGAACCAACTGGATATGGCACTTAACAAAAACAAAATGCCAATATAGGGTCACTATGAGATGGAATTGACATGATGGCAGTGTTTTTTGTTTTAATGCCAATATGCAAGCAAAAACTGGAAAATGAATAAGGAAGACTAAAGAACTGATGTATTCAAATGATGTTGTTGGCAAAGAATGTTGAATATACCATGGAATGTCAGATGAATGAATAAATCCTTCTTTACAGCTAGAATGCTCCCTAGAAGTAAGGATGGTGATACTTTGTTTCATATACTTTGGACAAACTATTGGGAAGGACCAATCCCTAGAGAAGAACACCAAAGTAGGTGGAGTAGAGGGTTAGGGAAAGAGAGGAGACATGTCAAATGTGCATGGTGTCACTATGAGTTGGAGGCAACCTATAGGTACCTGATAATAACAACAAAATACCAGTACTATATTGCTTTACTTACCGTTCCCTTAAGGAACTGAGACACTGTGGGTTAAGCATTGGGCTACTAACTGTAAGGTCAGTGGTTCAAAACCCAGTAGCCACTCTGTGGGAAAAAGATGAGGCTGTCTGCAGCTATAAAGACGTATAGTTTTGGAAACCTTAAGGACAGCACTACTCTGACCAACACGGTCACTATAAATTGGACTCAACTCCTCAATGAGAGTGGGTTTTGGTGTCTTACTGTAGCCTTATATTCTTGATAAATTCTAGGTAAATCATCCAGCTTTATCTTTCGTCTTCATAACCATGGTTGCTCTAAATCCTTTCTTTTTCTGTGTACAGTTTAGCCTTAGCTTGCCAATTTTCACAGAAACAAAACAAAACAAAAAGATACCTGGAACTTTGACTGGGAATACATTGACTCTATAGATCAAATTAAGAAAATTTGCTGACAATTTAGTGCTATAAATACTGCATCTGTAAATCCATGAATGCAACATATCTCATCATCTACTTGTTGTTGTTAAGTGCTGTGGAGTTGATTATGGTTTGAAATACAAGATTGGTGATTCAAGCTCATCAGTCACTCCTCGGAAACAGGGTTGCTGTGGATTGAAACCAACTTGATAGCATTTAACAACAACAACATACATATTTGGCATAATGTATGAATGAGGTTGCCTGGGCTTGGAGAAGTCTTTGTGAAGGACCTAGTTATTGATTCATTTCCTTTAATAAACAAAGGACCACATAGATATTTTCTCGATCTTCTTCTGCACCAAAGGATTTCTCTAGTTCATCTATGATTTGTCAAAGTTTGCATTCATTATATTGCTCATAATTTTTAAAATATGTTGGATTTTGAGTAATATTCCCTTTTCATCCCTGATAGTCATAATTTGTATTTTTCCTCTCTTACTAGAAATTAATTTTTTCACCTTTTCTAAGAATCAATTGTTAGCTGTGTTTATTTTCTCTGTGAAATTTGTTTTCTATCTTATAGATTTTTTAAATATTTAAAAAATTTATTTTATTGCCATTTTTTAGTTTATACACAGCAAACTATACACCGATTCAGTGACATTGATTGCATTTTTTGAGTTGTGCAACCCTTCTCATCCTCCTTTTGTGAATTGTTCCTCCCCTCATTAACAAACTACTGTTTGGTTTTAAGAAGATTTCATGGGGTACTTTTTAAAGATTTAAAGATGACCTCAGGGCAATAGTTTTAGGGGCTCATTCAGCCTGCATGACTCAAGAAAACCTGAAGTTCAAAAGAATTTGAAATTCTGCTCTGCATTTCACCCCTGTTGATCAACATTCTTCCATAGAATCATTGATCAAAATAGTCAGTAATGGTACAGGCACCAATATCATCAGATTTTCTGGATGGTCTCACAAAAGGAAGAATATTATATGACATCACTGATATTTGCTTTTATTTTTATTATATTCTTCCCTTGATTTTTTTGCAGTTTACTTTAGTCTTTTTCTATTTTTCTGGTTTCCTGCTGATCTGGAAGCTTAGATTTTAAACTATCTCTTAGGTCTAACATATATGTTCAAAGCTGTTATTGTTTCTCTAAACACAGATTTTAGTGAAAAGTATAAGTTTTTACACACAGTATTTAGTAACAGTAAGCTCAAACCATTTCTAATTTCAGTTATAATTTCTTTTTTACTCAGAGATATTTTCCAACTTAGTAATCATTCTATTCTTGAGTTATAGCTTAATTCAATAGTTGTCAAAGACAATGTACTGTTCTAAATCAATTCTAGAAAATTTATGAGACCTGAGTCATGTCCAGATTATTACCTAATTTGGAAAATGTCCCATGTGAACTTCACAATTGTAGTTTATGCAGTTGGAATTTCATCTCTCTTAAATATAGATAAAATTGGTCATGTTAAAATATTTTATTTCTATACTGTTGGTCTGCTTTTTTTTAATCAATAATTTGGATGGAAATTTGTACCTACAACTATAAATAGGAATTTGTCTATTTCTTCATTTATTCTGTCAGTTTTGGTTTTATACATTTCATAGATATAAGCACAAAAAATTTAGGACTGTTTTCCCTCTTATTAAATTGGATCACTCTGTC
The DNA here is from genome assembly GCF_000296735.1 of Chrysochloris asiatica. NCBI lineage: Eukaryota > Metazoa > Chordata > Mammalia > Afrosoricida > Chrysochloridae > Chrysochloris > Chrysochloris asiatica. The sequence continues at coordinate 586,672 of NW_006408527.1, read as the reverse complement.
ATTATGTTACGTTCTTCATCATCTCCAATGATGCATAACTATCTTTAAGTTTACTTTGTGTGGTATTAGTATACCTTATTCTGTCCTTTTACTTTCAAAATTTTTGTCTTTACATTTAAATCATCTCTAAAAAAACAAAACATATGATTTTTAAAACTCAGTTTGATAATCGTTATCCTTAATTAGATAAACCACTTATGTAATTACTGATATAGCTGGGTTTATGTTTATAATAGGGGTATTTTTTCTGTACAGAACACATTAGTTCTTTGTTTCTCTCTCAAGTATGTGCTTATTCATTGCTTTATTTTTCTTATATTTGTAACTGCTTCTATTATTATTTTGGTATTTACCTTAGATATTATAATATGATGTCTTGATTTATTATAGTGTGCTTTAAATTAAAAATTCTTCAACTTCACTAACTTGACAAGAATTTTATATTTTAATTCTTTATAATGCCCACCCATCATTTGTGACAAGGTAAATGTTATATATTCGCTCTTACATGTGTTAGAAAATTTACATTATTACTTTTGCTGTTTTATCAACCATATAAATTTCTATCAATCCACATATTTATTCTTTCTACAAGTCTTCATTTATATAGTTTTGCAATTCCACATGGGATTTTGCCCATGGCCTGATGTACTTCCTTTAGTATTATATCTTATTGTTATTGTGGTTGTTAAGTGTCATCGTGTTGGTCCCAACCCATAGTGGCCCTGTATAGGGTTTTCCAAGGAATGGCTGATGAACTTCAACCACCAACCTCTCAGTTCAAAGTGACTTTGCAGTCCAACACATTAACCCAAAGTGCCACACCAGGAGTCCATTATATCTTATACTGTTGGTCATACACAACTTTACTTTTAAAAATAAAAATCTTTTGTTTTACCATTTTTTGAACCCCCCCCCCCCCCCACCCAAACCCTAGGTATAAAACTCAATTGGCAGTATATTTTTGTCTTGCTTTGCTTTTATCTTAAACATTTTAAAGGTTTCTATCCATTATTTTCTGGCTTTTACATTTTTTTATTGAAAGGTCAACCATCACTTTTATTTTTGCTCCTTCAAAAGTGGTAAGTGTTCTGTCCCTACACATCCACTTTGAGAGTTTATTTTTTATTTTAAATAAGTTGGCTATGATATACCTAGCTATGACTTCGCTTCTATTTATCCTGAATAGAGTTTTCTAAGCTTAGTGAAACTGTAGTTTATATATATGTTATTTATACTAATAATACTTCTGTCTTCTCTCACTCTTCTTTTTCTGAGATTTCAAATTCATGCATGTCTCTTACTAACTACTCATTATACTTTACCCTCTCTTCATTGGATAGTATGTTATTGTTGTTGTTGTTGTTGTTGTTGAGTTTTCTAATCGTAACTTCTGTTATGTCCAGAATGTGAATGTGTTCTTAATTGAACATATATTGTTGTTAGGGGCCATTGAGTTGGTTCCAACTCATAGCAATCCTATAGCACAACAAAACAAAGCACTGCCCAGTCCTGGACCAATCTCATAATTTTTGTGAGGCTTGAGCCCATTTTTTTTACAAATCCATCTCATTTAGGGTCTCCCTCTTTTTCACTGACCCTCCACATTACCAACTAAGATGTCCTTCTCCAGGGAATGGTCCCTCCCAATAATATGTCCAAAGTATGATCATCTTGGCTTCTAAACAGCATTCTGGTTATGCTCCTTTCAACTACAGATTTGTTTATTCTCTTGGTAGTCCATGGCTCTTTTAATATTCTCCTTCAACACTC
>NW_006408527.1:571457-580594 GCF_000296735.1 Chrysochloris asiatica | reverse complement strand
CCAGACTGCAAAGTCATTTGAACTGCAAGGTCAGTGGTTCAAGCTCACCAGCTGCTCCTTGGAAACCCTATACAGGGTCGCTATGGGTCAGAACCAACTCAATGGCACTTAACAACAGCAACAACATATATATAGATATAGATAGATAGATAGATAGGCATAGATATAGATAGACATAGATATAGGTATAGATAGATAGATAGATAGATAGATTGTTGTTGTTGTTGTTGTTAAGTGCCATCGAGTCGGGTCAGATAGATAGATAGATAGATAGATATAGATATATTTTGTTGTTGTTACGTGCTGTCATATTCAAACCAACCATGCAGTCTAGTGCATTAACCCACAGCACCATAATACCACACCAAGACTTTTGCTCTCTCTCAATATATATCTATATACATGCACAGAAATATATATGTATGTGTATATATATATTTCAATGTTCCATTGTCCTTATAATTCCTTTATGGATTTAAATTTTGTGTTGAACTTTCTTTTTCCAACTCTTTTTTAAAAAATCTTGCTTGCAGTTCTTTGTTTTCTTTATAACATTGCTGTCACTTTTAAGCTGGTTCTGACCCATAGTGACCCTATTTATGCTACAGTGCCACATCAGGACTCCTAAGGCTAAATCCCGTGTCTGGATCACCTCTGATATTGCCTCTATTGACTACTTACATTCCGTTACTAGTCATTTTGTAGATGATAGACATGAAAATAAAAGTTATAGTTTATCTTATTATCTACTAACTAGTATAAACTTTTGTTTAGGCAGATAATGAAATCACCCAATCAGTTTGACATTACTCAGGTTTATCTTAGGCTTTGTTAGAGCTCATCTGCAACAGTTTTATCAGTATTTCAAAGGTGCAGCCCTTATTTCCAGAGCAGGAAAGCAAGAACTTTCTGGAGACTCAGTGAAAATTTATGATGTTCCCTAAGGCCTCTCAACTTTAGTTGAGTCCAAACTCCAATATATTTCTCCCTAACACTGTACTGCCTCTGAGTACTTGAGTATTACCTGAAGATATATTTCTTTTTTAGCTTCATTTGTCTTAGAATTTGGTTATTCAGTCCTATCTGTGCCATCCCTGATAACTTTGACTTAAACTTGATGATGTTATCTTCTTCCAGAATATGGAACATGAAAGTCTAGACGCCCTCTTCCTTAAAGTTCCATAGTTTTTTGTGTCTCAGGTTCCAACATAGCATTAAAAATGCACATTCCTTACTTTTTATCCTCTTATCAAATGGTCTTGGTTTTTTTCTCAGTCTCTAGTTCAAGATATATATAGCTTGTTGTTGTTTTGAAGCATCATTGAGCTGCTTCCAACTCACAGTGACCCTTTATAGGGTTTCCAAGGAGAGACTGGTAGGTTTGAACTGCCGACCTTGTGGTTAATAGTGCAGTGCTTATTCTCTAGCACCACATAGTTTACCAATCTGAAAATGCAATGTCTTATGAGAAAATTCCTTGAAGAATATTGGTTTCACTCTTCTTTTGTTTTCTCCTGGATTTCAGTCCTTCAGATCTTTACTATTTCAGTAGTCTTGATTTCCTATTTTAGTTTTCCCTTTCCAGTACTTCAATAAACTCAAGGCATGTTTCCCCTCAAGTCTATCAACATAAAAACAAAAACAAAAACAAAAAAAAAAACGCAAAAACTTTTAGAATCAATTTCAATTCACTGTCCCCATATAGGACAGAATATAACTGCCTCACAGGCTTTCCAAGGCTGAAATTTTTTAAGACGCAGACAATCAAGTCTTTCTCTAGTGCAACATAGGGATTAATGAATATAACAGGAAAAAAGCAAAGATAAACGCAAAAGGCTCAACTAAATGCTATTCTTTATTTCTGGAATCTTGAGCCCTCAAATCCTGGCAGCCTGAAGTACTCATTAATTTCTTTAAGCAAATTTTTAAAATATCATAACCAACTTCTGTGGGTTTTGTCAGTGGGAGGGTTTTTTTGTTTTGCTTTTTATTTTTGCACTAAGTCTCATCGCTAGAGTCACATACTTATTAATTATGCATTTGAAACTTGCGTTCTCTGAAAGGGTCTCTATCCCATAAGATTCTTGGACTGGGACTTTTGTTCAATATCCTTTCTACAATATCAACCACAGCATCTGACAAATGGGATGAAATTTAGAAATATCTGTAAGTCAGCTGAATGAATGATTGAGGTACTCCATTTAAGAAGAGAATTATTAGGGGCAGGGAGTCAAGGGGAGGAAGGACCAAAAATCTTGAAAAGATATTACAGAAAACAGAAGAGGACAAGAGATCAAGTGAGAAGGTTTAGCTTCTTTATGTTTGTTTGTTCTTTTTATTTTTAATGACAGAATAATCTCAGTATTGCTTATGGATACTTTGAGTCATAATTAAGAAAAGTTTATCATTTCAAAAGTTATTGACAACCCTGCAGAATGCACTTACACTAAAGGAGTGGAAGAAAAGATCCACGTGACAACAGACTGAGGAGTGAATGGTAGGTGGGAAGTGTCAAGATTCTTCTTTTTCAAGAAAACTGTTTATAAAGGAAGGAGAATTAGGTTCACAGGTGCATATTAAGATGGAAAGGTAGCCCCTAGAAGTGCACAAACAAGATACAGAATTCCAAGCCTCTAGAGAAAGACAAACAACAACTAAAAAAATAAAAAGGTTCAGAGATTTAGTAAAATGAAGTGAATAATGAGAAAAATGTGTAGTGGAGAGAGCTAATACAAGATCATCATCAAGATTTATGCAGGTTAGGTACATACAATGTATTATGAAATTGAAAGGCACATAATTCAAAGTCCTGATTTAAAGAATGCCACCCCCGATAAATGCATAGATAATAAGGATAGTTATGAACTTGCATGCAGTTCTTTACTGTGATTCCTACATTGTAGCCTCACAAGAATCCATTTTACAGATGAAGAAACTTGTGCAAAGTCACATGCTGGCATGTTGAAGGGTCAGATTTGAAACTTGAGAAGTCATTCTTAACAACTCCCAAAGCTTCCTCCTGAACTTGAATGCCAACATCAATACTTTCATTGCCCTTGAAATAGGTTTCAATCTATTTGATGCTGTTAATCCATCCATAGCATAGATCACTTGTTTATAAAGCACTTCCAAGATTAAAAGTGCCTTTTGTTGTACTATATATGTTTATTATGACTGTCTTCTTAAACCTATTACAAAAGCCCTAATGATACGTTTAGGTAAAAGTGTCAAAATGTTCATTAGCTTCACAATTTAATAAACCTAAGGAGATCTTATATCTAAAAGATGTGGAACAACCTAATTTTCAACAGTTATGTGACAGCTATGGTGAGGCAGAAAATTCCAAATACAGAAGTTACTCTAGCTATGAAATTAGACATAGAAGTAACTTCACCAACAACTGAAGACCATTAATAAATATTACTTTTTTCTCTAGTACTCTATAGCTTATATAGTACTTTATTAATCATTTAAATCTTAGGTTAATAAGGACTAACCACATGGAATTATGAGTCTTAAGTTATTGCTAGTTTTTAAAAAGAGTACTCAAAATTGTGGGATATATTCTAATAATTAAAATTATTATTTTTCTCATAACTAAGCATTTAAAAATACATTTTCCCTTTTCTATCATTCATTTACTTAATTCTTCATTCAACGAATATTTTCTGGACATGAGGTATGTGTCATATGCTGTGTTATTACATTGTCCTTTTCATGTTTTTATAGATTTTAGTTATGTTTTGAACTTTCTTTAGCCTTTTCATCCTTTTTGTCTATCTTGGCCTTTATTTTGACACAATTTTCAGATAATCACAAGCTCAGTGTACTTGGGGAAACTGATGAGTAAACAAGCAATTTCAATAAACTCTTGTAAGGAGAATAATGGAGAAATGATTAGTTTCTGTGTTGGAGCATGGGAGGAAGCTCTATCTCAGACTTTCCAGGATGGAACAAAGAGGTTTCCAGGAGTTCTTCAGAGTAACAAGTAAACCAACACTTAAACAATAAGTAGGAATTAGCCAGGTGAAATGTAAGAGAAGAACTTGAAGGAAGGGAAAGGCGTTCCAGGCAAAAGTATTAGTATATTCAAAGATCTAGGCATCTTTGTATTATGTATTATGGTACATTCAAGAAGAAGGAAAGTAGCTCGGAGGTATAAAGGTAGAGATATTGAAGCTGAAAGATAAGCAGAAGACAGATTATGCAGGGTATCTTACTGGGAAACTATGAATGTTTTTAACAAAGGATTGACCAGAAAGATTACTAATTCAAAGAATGACTTGGAGAAGAATGAGAATATTGACAGAGACAGGAACAGTGCAGGGAAACGCAACAGTGGATAGTTCCAAGAGAAGTCTTAGAGGAAGAAGGCTCACTAGAGGATTGATGGAGTCTGACAAAGATAGTGATGCTGTTAATTTTTTTAAAAGGAATATTTAAAAACAGTCCACAGATTTCTGTCTATTTACTGTGGATGGCAAACAGAATAAGGAACAGGTTTTAGAAGAAGAAAGTCAGAAGCAGGAAATGCTGATGAGTGGGCTACTTTTTCTACCTGTATTAGATTTTTATGCAATTAAATATAAAATGCCAAAAGTAAAACTTAATTTATATCTTGATGAACCTTAACATTGACATTCAAAACAAAAAAGTGACATTATTAATATGTGCTTCAAAATGAGTCACTTTAAAATGCAATGGTTAAAACATATACATTCATAAACAGCCTTTCTACTAAGTTTGATAAATGTTAAACTCAAAACAGTTTTATCCAATCCATTAATGCCATCTGAAAGCATTCACTAAGACCTTTCCCATAGCTATCTACTCAATCTCCACCACTTGTATGCCAGTTTGTTATATCTTGGTGGCTGTGATGCTGGAGGCTTGGTGCCACCTATATTTCAAATACCAGCAGTATCACCCATAGTGAAGAGGTTTCAGCAGAGGTTCCAGGCTAAGACAGACAAGAAGGACCTAGGAATCTGCTTAGCCAGTGAAAACATTATAGACAGCAGTGGAACATTGTGTGAGATAGTACTGGAAATGAGCCTTTCAGATTTGAAGACACTTAAAATAGAACTCTGTGGCTCCTAACAAACTATGGATAACATTGCAAAAAATGAGGATGCTAGAACAGTTAACTGTGCTCAAGAGAAATCTGTATAAAGAGGCAATCATTCAAAAGAACAAGGAATACTGCATTGCTCAAAATTGGAAAAAGGGTGTCTATTGTCTATGGATTGTACCGAGTCCTGGTGTGGCACTGTGGGGTAATGTGCCAAACTGCAGAGTCATTTGAACTGCAAGGTTGATGGTTCAAGCTCACCAGCTACTTGGAAACCCTATACAGGGTGGCTATGGGTCAAAATCGACTCTATGGCACTTAACAACAACAACATGGATTGTATCCTTTCAATGTACTTATTCAATCTGTACATTGAACAAATGACCCAAGAGTTTGGACTATATTAAGAAGAATGCAATTTTAGGTTCCAGGAAGACACATTTACAATCTTCAATATGCAGATGACACAGCATTGTTTCCTGGAAGTGAAAAGGACTTGAAGCACTTACTTTAAGATCAAAGACTAAAATTATACCTCAACATAAAGAAAATAAGACTGCTCACAACTGGATCAATAAGCAACATCAGGATAAATGAAGAAAATATTAACTTAACGTTGTCAAGGATTTCGTTTTACATGGATCCACAATCAATATCCATGGAAGCACAGTCAAAAAAACAAAGAACTTACTGCATTGCTCAAATTTACTATAAAGGACCTCTATAAGGTGTTAAAAAGTAGAGGTCACCTTAAGGGCATTTCAATTAAAGTATGGTGTTATCAATTGCCTCATTTGCATGTTCAAACTAGGTAATGAATAGGAAGACCAAAGAAGAATTGATGCAATTGAATTTTAATGTTGTAATTACCAGGGGCAGCCAGGAGAATAAACAAATCTGTATTTGCATGAAGTACATGCAAAATCCTACTTAGAAGGAAGAATGATGAGTCTTCACTTCACATACTTGGTAAATGTTACCAGGAGAGACCAGTTCCTGGAGAATGGACCAATCACGTCATCCCTCTCATGGCACTCTTACCTTCTTATCTGAGTTCAGTAATTTACTGCAATGGCCACACAGAACTCAGACACTATACTCCGAGTTATGGGGTTTATTAGGGAAGTTAACAGTCTATAATGCAGGATCAGAAATGCTCCGGGCACAGTTGTTCCAGTCCAGACAGCCTCTGCACAGCCATGCCCACAGGCAGGCCTCTCTTTGCTTGGGCACCATTACAAAGCTTTTTTATGGCTTCTGATAAATGCCCATAGGGCATACCACTCACTCCATTATAAGCCTCAGCCTGAAGGCATTCAGCTCTACCTCCATGGATCTGCAAAGCTAGCTTTTCCAATTAAGTGCCTGGAGTTACCCCACTAGGCAAGCAAGCCTCCTGCCCAAAGTCAGTCAGCTTTTGCTTGCTCTATGGGCTGGGACAGCCAATGCTCTGTCTAATGCTCTGGCTCTTGGTTCTGCTACTGCTGCTTCTCTGTAATTCCTCTGGTATCACAGCTTCCTGTCCCTGGGTCAAGGACGTTCAGTGGCCAAGGAATCTCTGGGCCCAAAGGAGACAATCCACTTTTGGCTCTTCTTTGATCCCTCCTCCTGATTTTGAGATGGCTCATTTTATACCTGCTTTATTACAGTTCCAAGTTTTTACAATTAACACTGTTAAAAAAAAAATCACTCACAACTGAATCATATAAATCACCAACATCTTCCATCACTTCCTCTTACTCTGGTTATTTGGCGGGTGTTACCAAGACATGGCTAGAGTAGAAATTAAATAATTCACTATGTCACAGATGGATTTACACAATGGCTGCAATTAAGTTCAAAAACAGGAATAATTGTAAGGATGGCATTGTTTTACTCTGTTAGGACAATGATTTGTTCTGTTGTTCATGGGGCCACTATGAATTGGAACTGATTCAATGACATTTAGCATCACTAAGCATAGTAAAAGCTAAGCAATCTTAATTTTTACTTCTTAATTCCAAGTTTATTATGAGTTAGTGTGATCCTGGTATTTTAGGAAGATATTCATTTGGACTCCTTCCCCTCTGTGAATCTGCAGATGAGCTCAGTCTGGCATTCTCATGTCTTCTGATTTGTCAGAGCCCTTGTCATTATCTCTGAGAGCTATTTTCCTCATTTTGCTTAAATGTTCCATGTTCTTTCTCTTGCTTTTATTTTTCTTGAAACTTACAGTCAGTTCCTTACACTGGTAAGTCACTTAGAAGATTCATATATGGCATTTATTTTTCAACAACTACATGTAAAATCTGGGGAACACAGTGGTTCTGTAGGATAACCACTGGACTGCTTACCACAAGGTCAGTGGTTTGAGCCCACCAGACGCTCCATGGGAGAAAGATGAGGCTTTCTGCTCCTATAAAGATTTACAGCCTAGAAACCCTGTACGGAGTTGATGTGAGTCAGAATCAACTTGATGGTGCTTAAAGACAACAGGTAAAATCTAGCATCCAAGTTCAAATGTATGTTTTAAATCTGCCTTGAAAGGATTTGGGTTTTCTTACTACATTTAAAAAACAAACAGCACTTTCTAGAAAAAATATTTGCTCCTACTCAGAAGAAAGCAAAAATTGGAACACCAAGGGTGTTGAAGGTCAGAATTGATATGCCTTTACTAATTAGTCTCTTTGAAGAAGTTTGCCCTATTTGCAACTTCACTACAACTACTTATAATCAGCTTCTCTTTAATGAAATATTGAAATGTTCCCACTTACTAAATGCAATAAATAATAATAATAATAAAGCTTAAAGATCATAGATGAAAAATATAAAGAATATTGAGTTTAGGGAGGTTGAATTCTCCCCCACCCCCCATATGCTAGTGATTAATTGTACTTCTGTGTCTTAAAAGCCTTTTATTTCAGTCATTTTGGGGAAGATGAAGAATATTAGAGAAAAAAATGTATGACAATCATTTAATGTCCTTGAACAGCATTATTATGAAGAAACTGTACAGAGTTCTCATCTGCAAGGTAAGGTATTCAACATCAGTAATCACGTTTCTCATGAAGACAAATAAAAGGGAATTGCATCCAGATGCACACATATTCCCATCTCCCCAGTGGTTTGCTACAAAGATCTCCCCAATGGCAGTTCCATATTTCTAGGCAGAGTCACAAGTAAAGGCAGTTTAAAGGCTGGTGTGATTGGCATCTGGATACTACAATAGTCAGACCTTCCCCCAAATGATCATGGACCTGATTTCACTAGTAGGGAAAAAAAGTGACAAGGAGAGAACAGGTCACCTTTGGATGCCAATCTGAGCAGTTTTGTAGTAGCTATTTATGCCAGGTTCCATTTGGATTAGTAGCATTGCAAGAAAAGTACTAAGTTCTTTCTGAAAATCATGTAGACAGAATAAACATTCCTGAAAAAAAATGATCGGTATAATTCTATTTTCATATGACACAGTTATATTTACTTACAATTGCATACGGAAAAGACTGTGCCATCTGCCATTCCTCTTTTGGAAGGATTAAGTTATCTTAACTTGCATGCTGTGTCAGTTGTTGTTCAGTCACTTTTGACTCATAGCGACCCTATACACAACAGAACAAAATACTGTCTAGTACTACACCATTTTTGCAATTATTGCTATGTTTGAGCCTATTGTCACAGCCACCATATTAGTGCATTTAAATGATGTCTTTCTTTTTTTTTTGCTAAGCCTCTACTTTAACCAAGCATGATGTCCTTCTCCTGATTGGTTCCTCTTGATAACGTATCTGAAGTACATGAGACAAAGTCTCACCATCCTCACTTCTAAGGAGCATTCTGGCTGTACAGGAGGATTTGTTTGCTTTTCTAACAGTTCACAGTATATTCAATATTCTTTCCCAACACCATAATTCCAAGGCATTATTTCTTCTCCAGACTTTCCTATTCATTGCTCAGCTTTCACATGCATATGAGTCAACAACAAAAAAAAAAAACTATGGCTTGGGTCTGGCAAACCTTAGTCCTCAAAGTGATATATTTGTTTTTAGACATTCTAAAGAGTTCTTTTGTAGATTTAACCAATACAATG
>NW_006408527.1:570448-571357 GCF_000296735.1 Chrysochloris asiatica | reverse complement strand
GTGATGTGTGTGGTCTTGGAAGGGGGTTTGCGTTGAGAGGACCCGATTACTTGCCTTGATGTTTCCTAAGGAATCGATTTGCCACATTCTTTATATAACCAAGTTTCTCAGATTATATGCTCAGCATATAGACTGAATAAGTACAGTGAAAGAATATAACCCTGGCACACACCATTCCTGATTTTAAACAATTCAGTGTCCTCTTGTTCTGTTCAAATGAGTGCCTCGCTCTTGGTCTATGTACAGGTTCCTCATGAGCACAATTGAGTGTTCTGGAATGTTCATTCTCTACAATGTTGTCAATAGTTTGTCATAATATTTTGCATAGTCAATAATGCACAAGTAAACATCTTCCTGGTGTTCTCTGCTTTTAACCAAGATCCATCTCACATCAGCAACAATATCCCTCATTCCACATTCTCATCTGAATCTGCCTTGAACCACTGGCAGTTCCCTATCAGAGTACTGTTGCAACCATTTCTGAATTGTCTTTAGCAAAATTTTACTTACATGTGATATTAATAACATTGTCCAATGATTTCTGCATTCTATTGGATCATCTCTCTTTGGAATGGGCACATTATGGATCATTTCTAGTCAGTTGCCCAGGTAGCTGTCTTCCAAATTTCTTGGGCTACATGAGTGCCTTCAGTGCTGCTTCAGTTTGTTGAAAAACGTACATTTCCATCACATCTATACCAGGAGTCTTGTTCTTTGCCAATGTCTTCCATGCGCCATGGACTTCTTTCAGTTCCATTGGTTCTTGATCATATGCTCCCTCTTGAAATAGTTGAATATCGACCATTTCTCATTGGTACAGTGACTCTGTGTATTCCTTCCATCTTCTTTTGATGCTTTCTGCATCATTCAATATTTTGTTTAAAGAATTGCAAGTTGAGGTTTGAATTT
>NW_006408527.1:563942-570348 GCF_000296735.1 Chrysochloris asiatica | reverse complement strand
AGGTTGTTAATGAGTCTTCCTCCAATCCTGATGCCACGTTTTTCTTCATAGAACCCAGCTTCTCGGATTATTTGCTCAGCATACAGGTTGAATAAGTATGTCATCTAATTTGTTGTTGTTGTTAAGTGCCTTCGAGTCGGTTCCGACCCATAGCGACCCTGTACAGGGTAGATACTCAACAGATATTTGTTAAAGGAATAAAATCACAACAATGTTTAATGAAGGAACTTTGATGGCACAGATTAACATCCTACTAGTAGTTAACTGAAATGTTGGCCTAGTGGTGCTGCAGGGAAAAACATAGCAATCGGCTTCTATAAAGAATACAGCTTATGGGGCAGTTCTACTCTGTCGTATGAGGTTGTTATGACTTGGAATTGCCTCTACGGCACCTAATAATGTTTAATGAATGCTAAGTAATCTATGAGACCTAGCGTGGTGTTGTAGGATAAGCACTGGACTGCTGACCATAAGCTCATTTTAAGCCCAGCAGTCACTCTTAGAAACACTATACAGGGTTGCTATGAGTTGGAACCAACTTGATGGCACACAACAAGAAGAAGTAATCTATGTGACAGGCACTGTGCAAAGTTCATTAGGCAGGCTGTCTCCTTTAATTCTTACCTACCTGCAAGATACCAATATTACACCAATTTTAAGGAAAACAAAGGTATTGACAAATTAAGTGCTTTATCTGATTATATTCCGCTACAAAATACTGGAAGTCCCTAAGTGGTACAAGTAGTTAACATGCTCAACTGTTAACTAAATGGCTACAAGTTTGAATCTTTCTAGAGATACCTCAGAAGAAATCCCTGGAGATCTACTTCCAAGAAATCAGCCATTAAAAATCCTATGGAGTTAGGATCTGCTCTTACACACATATATGTTTGTCATAAGCCAGAATCAACTTGACAGCAACTTGTTTTGTTTTAATAAATACTGAGACCTGAACATGACATATATCTGATCTCAAAGTTCTCATTCTTAGTCCAATAGGAGCGGTGGTGGTAGTTAGTGGTTGTGTGTGTGCCACCAAATTGGTTCCAGTTCATAGTGACTCTGTATAGGGTTCCAGAGGCTGTAACCTTTATGGGAGCAGAAAACTTCATCTTTCTCCTGAGGGGTGGCTAACTTCTGACCTTGCAGTTAACAGTCCAGCACATAATCCACTTAGCTTCTAGGGCAACTTAAATAGGAATGGGGGAAGAAATTGTTGTTGTTAAGTGCTATTGAGGCATTTCCAACTCATAGTGACCTTGTATACAGTGTCTGATAAGTGGCTGGTGGGTTTGAACAGTCAACCTTTTGGTTAGAAGAACAGTGCTTATCCTACAGCACCAGATACTATGATGTAAATGATTGATAGTATAACCTTTCTAAATATTTGTTTTTTAAAGAGCACTTGTATTATACAGCAAAGGAAGCAAAATTAAGTCTGAAAAGAACCTTAACTATACATACTTTCTAGGTGAAAAGTAAGTCAGATTTCTTTCACCAATAATGGGATTTGGAAATGAATTGATTATACACTGGAAGGTCATTATATCTGCCTGAGACTATATAAATTGCTTAAAGGATAAAAGAATGTGAATTGGAAAACTATTTGGCACATATCACTTCAGCCCACTTAACACAATTTCTTTTAAATCTTACACATCTATCTTCTAATAACACTTTGAGTTAACTGCTAGGGAAAGAAACTGACTCTCTTTGCCTTACTATACAGCTCCTCAGATGTCTTTTGGGATGCAAATAAATAACTAAGTGCTGCCAATACCACTTACTGTTTACTGCCTGGAGAGCTGAGTACTGTGAGACAGATCCAGAAAGGTGAGCAGTGTTGAGTAAAGAATATTTAGTTATCACCTCCATTCTCAATTTATAACTTTGATACGCTTTATATTTCATAACTTTTAATACACTGACTGCATGCTTCTTTCACCTCCATAGGAGACTAGTAGTCTTTGAATCAGACCTTTCTAAATTTCTGTTCCAGCTTTGAAATTCACTGGCTTTGGTACGTTGGACAAGTCACTCATTGGAACCTCATACCCTATTTTGTAGGGGAAAACACCTACCAATCAGGGTGGTAGAAGGATTAAATGAGAGAACTTATTAGGAAACCAAAGGATGCTATTTACAAACTTCACCTCTGTACATAGGAAAGATTCACGCTTAAGGAAAACTCTTTAACTGTTTTTGTAAGTCTGCTCTAGCAGATTCATTAGGAAAATTTAGTTAAACTACAATTCAACTCAATAAAATGATGTACTCAACCAAACCCAGCAAGAGAGCCAAAGAATCAAACCAATAACTTGATGTAAATTTGGCTACTTTAATTTTAAAGGAAACCTTAAACAGTAAGGCAAAATTACTAATAAAAAGGCACCAACAATGCCCAAGGGTGTGTCAACTCAGAAAGAATTCTTGTTCTCTAGGAATCAACAAAGCTTGAGGGAGTCATTAAAGCCAAAATCGTGATCTTCCAGCGTTGTCCTTCAAATGATGTGTACACTAAACACATTTTCTGTGCATCTGGAGGCTTTGTTATAGACAGAAGGATCCTGCTTCATGAGGCTGCTTTTTAGATTCTAACTTTTTTAAAGGGGAATTTGGAAAACTTCCCAGACACTACATCTGCCCCTAGCCCTTGCACCTCAGAGTATAACGCCGGCAAGAGAGACAGCAAGGATGACTAAATTTATTAACGGTGGATGGACCACTCTATCTTTCACTGCAACAACAGTAGGTGATCCCATCAAAAATCTGTCTGCTGGCTAGCCAGCAAATCCAAGTTGATATCCTTACAACAGATACACACAGCTAAATGAACAAAAGCAGCTTGCTCAAAGAAACACATCACAAGCCAAACGTAGCACCAGGGTTATGGTTATTTCTATGAGGAAATATACATACATAAAATTTTTAAATCCATATACTCTTTTTTTTTTTTTTTTAAAGAATCCATATATTCTTTTTATTTGTGAATTGAGTGACGGCTTATATATAGGACAGATCATCCGTTTTGCATTCAACAAATCATTGCAATGATTATAATCTCTTCTAGGCACCATTAGCTAACAGTATTTACCTCCATTATCATTTTAAAATATTGTTTTGATGAACACATATCACATTGAAAATATATACTCATTTAAATGACCAAAGGACACATTTTGCAAGCTAGGCTCCTGCCCACAGGCATGCTGCTTTTGTCAGTCCATGGGCTTATGTTGTTGTTGTGAAGAGTCATCAAGTCAATTCCGACCCATGGCGACCCTGTGTAGGGTTTCCAAGGAGCAGCTAGGGAGCTTGAACCACCGACTTTACAGTTTGAATGACTTTGTAGTCTGATGCATTAGCCTGCAGCGCCACACCAGGACTCCCGGACCGCTGCTATTCTATCTCTCTATGCCATCGCCTTTGCCACCATCTCTGTCCATATATCCTTTTTATCGCTCCTTTTTTTGTCATTCAAGAATATTAAACAGACATTGAACATTTTAGGGGAGTTCAGTGGTTGAATTAGGAAGTATTCAGTGAAATTTTTGATATAATGGGCAAGTAGTTAAATACGCATTCATCTCAGTATAGCTGAGCTAATACATAATCATGATTCATTACAAATATAGATCACAGCCAGCCTTACCCAAAAGCAAACTATTTACTATTTTAGGTGAAAAATCAGACAGTGACATTTGAGCTACGTTTTATTGCTCAAATTTATTTTACTGCCTTCAACATAGTCAATATGTGAAAGAATTGCGATTTCCTACAAAACTACTTTCTCCTTGATTATATTTACATTTTATGAGTTTACAGAGTGATATATACTGGAGTCCTAGTGTGGTGCTGTGGGCTAATGCATCAGACTGCAAAGTTGTTTGAACTGCAAGGTTGGTGGTTCAATCTCACCAGCTGCTCCTTGGAAACCATACACAGGGTCGCTATGGTTCAGAATCAACTCGACAGCACTTAACAACAATATATATCTTATATTTAAAAGTTCTCCAAAAACAGAAATAATCGTAGGCTTCTGTATGATCTGAAAGCATGCTCTAAAATTCCATTTATATCTGTAATCCATAGATATAAATGGATTCCAGAATATTGTAGTACCAATGCTTGATAGGGCCAAGAGTAGGGTGGTGCTAGTAAGGCAGGGGTGCCTAAGTGCAGTGTTAGATATGTCTCAATTAAAACTATTTATATTTTTTCATCATTGCATTTTTGTAATGATTTTGATTTTTCTAAATATGTGCATTAAAATATTATTTACCCAGATAATTTAGTTTTCTGTTGACTCTCAATTCTCACCCTATTCTTGACCCATATGCTTTCTGTAAAAGTAGTTACTCCCATATGCTTTCAACAGGACATGGAGTAGTAATTAAAGTTACCCCAAATAAGTGTTAGAAATGCTTACGGGTTGTTGTTGCTGTTATTATTATTGCTGTTCTTTGAAGTGTCTATAACCTGTTGTACTCTGAAAACTGCCAATACTATTCAACATTACTCAAAGTTGTTTTCCCAAGGAACACTTTTCTCAAACAGTAGTTAATTACTGTTCTGAGGACATTTGCTAAATAGCGTTCTAAAGTCATCTTAAATTCATACTTTGATCCAGCCAGGCTGCCTTTCCTTGTCTTTTTCCCCCCTTTTCTTTTCATTTCTTCCACATACCCCACATTTCCACAAAAATTCTGAAAGGAGGGGCATATTAACACACTCTATCTAAATTCATAAGAAGGCTTAATTGGTATTTCTACGAATACAGATAACAAAGTTTCATTGTAAAGGGATATCAGAATGATTTTTTTAAAAAAACCAACCACTATGGGGCTCTTAAATAATGCAATATCAAACATACTTACCTGTAAAATCTCTATTGACTGGCACAGTAGAACTTGGATATTTACAATATCCATTTCCGGTAAAACGAATTCCTTTCATCATTCTGGCCCTCGGAGCTCCTAGAGATGACGCTCGCCTTTCCAGATGATATATAGGAGAGGGCCCATTCAGTTCTTCAGGTGGAAACCATTTAAGATGGATGGTTGTGCTGTTGATTACTTTGATAGGAGGTGACCTCAGTTGGGCTGGTGCTATATATTAGAAAACACTTGTTATACTCAGGGATTTGGTTTCTACCATGAGATACAAATATTCACATTTTGTTAAGTGCCATCAAGCCTGTACATTAAAAAAAAAAAAAAAAAAGTTGCTGTTGAGTTGATTCTGACTCATAGTGACTCCATGTGTATCAGAGGAGAATAACAACTATGAGATCTGGCAATCACAATTTCTTGTTATGTGCTCCATAGAGTTTTCAATGCTTGCTTTTTCAGAAGATCTAGATCCTTCTTCTGAGGCACCTGTGGAGAAACCAAACCTCCAATCTTTAAGTTAGCAGCTGAGCCAGGTAAATATTAGTACTACCCAGCGACTTCAAGGTACATATGGGGGTGGTTGTGTGCCACCATCCAGTTGCTTCTGATTCATAGTTACCTTATATAGGAGGGTATGTGAGGCTATAAAACTTTATGGAAGGTGAAAGCCTCATCTTTTTCTATGGAGTGACTGGTAGATTCAAACTGTTGACTTTGTGGTTAGCAGCCCAGGACATAATCCACTACCCTATCAGGGCTCCTTAAAGTATACATTGGTGTTGTTAAATGCCTTTGAGTCAGTTCTTTTTAAAAGCAACTTTATAGGTTTTCTAATGGGCTTCTGGTGGGTTTGAACCACCAACCTTGTGGTCAGCAGTCGAGTGTTTATCCTAGAGTGTCACACCAGGACTCCAATGTACACACACTTTCAAAACCAGATCAGTATGATCTCAAGTATTTTTATGGTTCCAGGAATTGAAAATATGATATAGAGCTTACTTTGCTACCAAGCCCAATTTAAACTGAAGAATATATCCATATCAGTCATGAGGTACAACACTGTCTGTGATAGGATAATATCCATGCATCTATAGGGAAGACCCGTTAATACCAGTATTATTCAAATTACACACGAAACACTAAAGCCAGTGAGGATAAAATAGAAGAATTCTACCAACTTCTTCAATCTGAAATTAATTAAACATGCAATCAAGATGTATTGGTCATTAGTGGTGATTGGAATGGAAAGGTTGGGAGCAAACAGGAAGGATCAGTAGTTGGGGAATAGGGCCTTCATTATAGAAATGATGCTGGAGAATGCATAATAGAATTCTGCAAAACCAAAGATTTGTTCATTTCAAATACCATCTTTAGAGCCAAAATATGCTCTTGAATATGTCCCATCTGAATTTAGAGATCATCTGAAGAACAGATTTGATACATTAAACACTAAAGACCAAAGACCAGAAGAGTTGTGGGATGACATCAAGACCATCATACAGAAGAAAGCAAAA
>NW_006408527.1:544840-563052 GCF_000296735.1 Chrysochloris asiatica | reverse complement strand
TTTAAAATTAAGAAAGGTGTGCAACAAGATTGTATGCTTTCACCATAATTATTCAACCTGTATGCTGAAGAAATAATCTGAGAAGCTGGGTTATACAAAGAAAATTGTGGTATCAGGATTAGAGGAAGACTCATTAACCACCTGCGATATGCAGATAATACAACCTTGCTTGCTGAAAGTGAAGAGGGCTTAAAACATTTACTGATGAAGATCAAAGAGCACAGCCTTCGGTATGGATTGTATCTCAATATAAACAACAACAAAAAATCCTCACCACTGGATCAGTCAACAACATTCTTATCAATGGAGAAAAGATTGAAGTTGTCAAGGACTTCATTCTCCTTGGATCAACTATCATCACTCATGGAAGCAGCAGTCAAGAAATCAAACGACGCATCACAGTAGGCAAATTTGCTGCACAAGACCTTTTTAAAGTGTTGAAGAGCAAAGATGTCAGCTTGAGGACTAAGGTGCGCCTGACCCAAGCCATGGTATTTTCAATAACCTCATATGGATGCGAAAGCTGGACAGTGAATAAGGAAGATAGTAGAAGAATTGATGCTTTTGAGTTATGGTGTTGGAGGAGAATATTGAAAGTGCCAATAGATCCATTTTGGAAGAAGTGCAGCTAGAGAGCTCCTTGGAGGCCAAGATGGCCAAACTTCATCTCTCATACTTCAGACATATTGTCAGGAGGGAGCAGTCGCTGGAGAAGGATATCATGTTTGGTAAGGTGGAGGGTCAGAGAAAAAGAGGATGACCCCAACAAGATGGATTGGCCAAGTGGCAGCATCGGTGGACTCAAGCGTGGCAACAATAGTGAGGTTGACCCAAGATCGGGTGGTGTTTCGTACTGCTGTGCATAAGGTTACTATGGGTTGGTACTGACTTGATGTCATCTAACAACAAGAACAATAACAACATTCTACTTTGTCAGAAACTGACTCAACATCAGCCAATAGCAACAACAAATAATTAACACAAAACTTGCACAGTTGAATAATTTTAAAAATCCCAGATAATTTTTTTCCCTCTCTATTGCTAAATAACAGATTTCATATTCTTTGTGTTGTTGTTAAGTGCCCAGTCTATTGCCACCCATAGCGACCCTGTATAGGGTTTCCAAGAAGCAGCTGGTGAGCTTGAACCACAGACTTTGCATTTAAAATGACTTTGCAGTCTGATGTATTAGCCCACAGCTCTACACCAGGACTCCTTTAGCAGTTCCTAAAAGAGTCCTGGTAAGGTGTTGCAGAAAAAGCGCTGGGCTGTTAACTGATGGTTCAAACCCATCAGCCACTACTTGGAAATGAGCAGGAACCGAGTAATAGTACTTTTAACAACAGCAGCAGCACCAGCTGCTAGTTGTGCCCCACCCAGATTCTTTTTACCAAGCAGCTGCTCCCATTCCCTGGCTCTTGTTTTTTTAATTGCTCCTGGCTGCCTCCCTCTCTGAAGAATTGCCATTGGCTGAGTGAGAGCTGTCTCACCTCGAAGCTTCAGGACCCACTAACTCTGGTCACAAATGGCAGAATCCTTTTTTTTTTTTTTAAATATGGCATCAACTCTGGGGTGCAATTCATAGAAGTCAGACAGGTAATGAGTGAAATGGGTTATTTGGGGAGACAAGAGGGAGTATGCAGTCTGAGAAGAACTGGGCAGCATACATGAATTGTTACTAATTTGCTCCAGCCAATGAGGAAGAGTCCTAGTGTGGCACTGTGAGCTAATGAGTCAGACTGCAAAGTTGTTTGAATGGCAAGGTCGGTGGTTCAAGCTCACCAGATGCTCCTTGGAAACCCTACACAGGATCGCTATGGGTCAGAATCGACTCAACGACACTTGACAATAACAACAATGAGTGAGGAAACAAGTCTGGCCTAACGTTTTCCGATTTTCTAGTTTGTTATTTGAAAAATAAAAAGGGCAGAAAGTCATTCCAAGTGAAACGTTCTGAGTTTTAAAGCATAGTAGTTGATTTAAATCAAATAAAACAATTTGGTGTTCTGAAGGCTGAACAAAGCATCTATATGATGGAATTCATCTATGAGTTTATGGGTTTACAAACTCTGGTTCAGTAAGAATAGACATTAGGCAGCCTCTTGTAGCAAAGAGCACTGAAGGGACCATACCACCAACGTGATAGGAGTCCTGGGATGGACAGTGAATGCCCCATGCACTAGCAAACCTTGGGGCTTTGTTCCTTTGATATCCTGGGACACTGGTAATTCTCGAAATGTGGGAAAGCTTAGGAATCAGAGGAATTACATTTTCCCTACAAATTGGTAGAAAGGGGTATCAGAGTAACAACCAATGATTTGAAAGTGAAGTTTTACTTTGTTTTATTTTTCTTCAAAAATGGACTTTTATGTTCAGTTCCTCTAAAAAAGCAATGGCAAACACACCAGTAATGCCTAAGATTCATACCCACTCTAAGTACATCTAAAGAAAAATTAAAGCAGAAAAGAATTGATGTTTTTGAATTGTGGTTCTGGCAAAGAATATTGAATATACCTACCATGGACTGCCAAAAGAACGAATAAATCAATCTTGAAAGAAATACACCCAGTATGTCCCTTAAAAGTTAGGAAGGTGAAAATACTTCCCGAATACAATGATCATCAGAAAAGATCATTTGTAAAAAGGAGCATCATATTTGGGAAAGTAGAGGGCCAAATGAAAATGAGGGCAAACTTCAATATGACTGACTGGCACAATATCTACCAGGACAAATTCAAACATGCCAATTATCATGCATATGATTCAGGACCAGGAAGAATTTAGTCTGGTCATTATACATGAGGTCACCATGAGACAGAGCCAAAAGCACCTAACAATAACAATGATTTGTGTCACTTGATTTGAGGCATGAAAATGAATCAAGGAAAAAAATACGTCATAACATCAAGTCCATTTACTCCGTTTCCAAACTAAGGCTTGGCATGAAACCACACTTAGTCAACACAGCCTTACACAATGCCATTGTCTGTTTCCATAAACATAAATTTAAATGATATTGATAAAAGAAATGATAGGTTTAAATTATGGAAGGGAATTCCCTTTAAAACAGCATGTATAATGGCAATTATTACTTTCTAGAAATAGTGGCCAGCTTTCCAGAGAGTAACAATTACTTGTGATTCTATCTTTTTCAGCTTTTGCTACAGAAGAGAAGGCGTTGAACAAAAAAGCTTATCAATTTAAAAAGAAAAGTAACAATTCTGTTGCTCTCAAATCAGTTCTGATTCATAGTAACCCTGTACAGGATTTCCAAGGAATGGCTGGTGGGTTTGAACTGCTGACCTTGCAGCTCAAACTGATCTTGAGTCCAGATCATTATCCTGCAGTGCCACACAAGGACTCCATATATATATTTAAATTAAATGCATGGTTTCTATTGGTATTATTTCTTGCCAAAATTTTGTTAAATGGTGGGTTCTCAAAATGTATTTTCATTCTACAAACTATGATTCCTCTAAAAAAAAAAAAAAAAAGTTTAAGATATCCAGAATATTTTCTCCCAACAGCTTTTCTTCAGAGTTTTAAAATTTCAAAATTTCAATAAAAAATTTAGCAGGTCATTATTGGCTATGAACTAAATTGTAGAAAGATTACTATCTAAAATTATTTGGCCCTGGATTCAGAGTAACATTGGATAACCAGTTACATAAGTTTCTATTATATAAAACTTGTACTTGGAAATTCAAAAAAGAAATTTTAAGCATATCTGCTATAGTTACTATTGTTGTTGTCAGGTGCCATCGAGTCGGAACCGACTCATACCGACCCCATGCACAGCAGAACGAAACAATGTCCAATCCTGGGCCAACCTCACTACCGCCACCACACTTAACGCCATCAATGATGCCACCTGGCTGATCCATCTCGTTGGGGGTCTTCCTCTTTTTCTCTGACCTTGCACCTTACCCAGCATGACATCCTTCTCCAGCGAATGTTCTCTCCAGATAATGTGTCCAAAGTAGGAGAGACGAAGCTTAGCCATCCTGGCCTCCAAGGAGCACTCTGGTTGCACTTCTTCCAAAACAGATCTAATTGGTTCTTTTGGCAGTCCATGGCACTTTCAGTATTCTCC
The DNA here is from genome assembly GCF_000296735.1 of Chrysochloris asiatica. Taxonomy (NCBI): domain Eukaryota; kingdom Metazoa; phylum Chordata; class Mammalia; order Afrosoricida; family Chrysochloridae; genus Chrysochloris; species Chrysochloris asiatica. The sequence goes on along the minus strand of NW_006408527.1, from coordinate 558,959 downwards.
TCCAACTCCACAACTCAAAAGCATCAATTCTTCTACGATCTTCCTTATTCACTGTCCAGCTTTCGCATCCATATGAGGTTACTGAAAATACCATGGCTTGGGTCAGGCGCACCTTAGTCCTCAAGCTGACATCTCTGCTCTTCAGTACTTTAAAAAGTTCCTGTGTAGCAGATTTAACCAATGCAATACGTCGTCTGATCTCTTGACTGCTGCTTCCGTGAGTGTTGATAGTTGATCCAAGAAGAATGAAGTCCTTGACAACTTCAATCTTTTCTCCATTGATAAGAATGCTGTTTATTGGTCCAGTGGTGAGGATTTTTGTTTTCTTAACATTGAGATGTAATCCATATCGAAGTATATAGTTACTATATACTGTTTAAAATAGTAGTGTTAGCAAAAACATGTACCTAAACTTTTAATTTGAAAAATACCATTTCACTCAGAGATACCCAATAGAATTTTCTATAATGATAGATGTGTTCTAATTCCTTATTATCTAATATAGTATCCACTAGACTCACTTTACATGTGACTTGTGGTGAGAAAGAAGAATGAAAGATTGAATTTAATTTAAATTCAAATATATATGTATGGTTTATGGTTACCTTATTAGACAGCATAGATATAGAAATATAGAAAATAATAAATTATCCAAATTTGGTGTGTTGAAAATAGGGTTACCATGTTAACTAAATATTTGGAGGCAGCATCAATAGCCTCTGTATTTTATAATAATGAAATAATTTCATTATTTTTAAAAAACAGTCTCTTCCTTGAAGACCAGTTTGTTAAGAGTTTGGTAGTCCTCTACTTTATCCTATTTATCTGCTCATGCGGGGATAATGATGACACTTCTTACCACCTTAATTTTCAGAATGCTCTTCTCATTGGTAGTTTAATCCAAGAAGACTTAATAAGAGGTATGAATTCAGAGTCAAATAAATAAAACAAAAATTTAATACTACTTCCTAAAAGTGAGTGCAAGAATCCCTGGATGGGACAAAAGTTAAGCACTTGACTACTAACCAAAAGGCTAATGTTCAAACTCACCCATAGGTAATTCTGAAGAAAGGCCTATTGGTTTGCTTCCAAAAGTTCAGCGTCTTGAAAAAGAGTACACTTGTACTCTACAAACATGGAATCATCATGGGTTAGCCTGTAGTCATGGTGACTACTAATTGTGTGGGTGCAAACAATTTTTTTAGTTTTAAATATCTGTTGGCAAAATTGTAATAAATATGGGCACTTTAGGCTGAGAGTCCATTCAAATTAGTGATGACTGTCTGAACTCAATTGGGTAGTAGAGCATGTCTTTCCAATTCACAGGGAAATTATTCCACCAAGCAATTAGGTTGTTTTAGGAAGTCAGCTCAGAGAATGAGTGGAAATCAAGCATATATTTTTTATTCTGTTACATAGAAAACAAGAAAGGGAGGAGAGGAGGAAGGGAGAGGAGGAAGAAGGAATGAATGAAAGGGAAATGGAAAAAAGAAAGGAAGAGAATACACATAGACACACACAATCACTGAGAGTTAATGAAGACTGATTTGTCAGAGTATTGAAGTGAAGAGATTATAAGTACAAATAATTATGATCTATGGAGTTTTATTAATTACAAGGGTAAATTGTAAGACGGCATAATGGAAAGGATATTTCACTTTTTAATTTCCAGCTGCAAGATTGTAGAAACTCACAACATACATTTGCCTCAGTTACCCCAGCTATGAAATGATTACAAATTGTCATTGAAATTCTTCACAATTATTTTTTCAAATCATGTACACAATTGCTTTTGGTTTTGTTGTTGTTAGTTGCCATCAAGTGATGCAGGGTGATGTTTCTTATAGAAGAACAAAACTTGGCCTGTTCCTGGATCATCTTCATGAGTTTTACATGTTTGTGTATCTTCCAACCCTGAAATATTCATCTTCCATCACTATATAGAAAATTATTCTGTTGTTCTGTGTAAAATTTTCATTGGCTAATTTCGAGCAGCAGATCACCCGGCCTTTCTTCCATCTCTGTCTTAGTCTAGAAGCTCCACTGAAACCTGTGTACTGAGTCACCTAGCTGGTACTGAAAATATTAGTGGCATAGTTTCCAGTATCTTAATAACGTACAAGCCACCATCTTACAATGAGCTTATAGACTAGTGGTGACTTTAGGTTTTATGAAACAAATTTCTAAACAAATATGAGCTCCTATTATTATAGGCCAATAATACATCTTTCAAAAGATATTCTATAATAGGATAAAATTCATCTACATTAAAAATCTACCCATATACTGGCAGAACTGGAAATTGATATGCAAACGATTGAAACAAGACCTTTACATCATGCCATATACAAAACCCAACTCAACATGGATTAAAGACCTAAATGTGAATCCCAGAATTATAAAGGTAATCATTGAAAAAATAGAGACAAATGTGAGGGCTCTAATACAGGGCACACAAAGACTACCAAACATTGTGAGAAATGCACAAACAAAAGAAGACAAAAAAATAGATTATTGGGACATACTAAAAATTCAAAACATATGTGCATCAAAAGACTTCAGCAAAGAATAAAAAGGGAACTCACAAAATAGGAAAAATATTTTGCAACAATGTATCAGACAAGGGACTAATTTCTAAAATATATAGGAAACTACAATATCTCTACAAGAAAAAGAAAAACAACCCATTTTAAAAAGAGGCACGGGACATGAACAGACACTTCATCAAGGAAGGCATTCAGAAAGCCAACAAACATATGAAGAAATATTCAGGATCATTAGCCATTAGAGAGATGCAAATCCAAACAAAAATGAGATATCATCTCACACCAGCAATAACAGCAAAGTTCAAAAAAGTAGAGAACAACAAACACTGGTGAGCATGTGGAGTGACTGGGACTCTTTTACATTACTGGTGGGATTGAAAAATGGTCCAACCACTCTGGAAAACAGGATGGCACTTCCTCAGAAAGTTGGAAATAGAAATACCTTATGATCCAGCAATTCCTCTACTTGGTATAATCCCCAAGAAATACGAGCCGTAACACGAGTAGATATATGCACACCAATGTTCATAGCAGCACTATTCACAATAGCAAAAAGATGGAGACAGCCTAAATGCCCATCAATGAAAGAATGGATAAACAAACTTTGGTGAGTTCACACAATGGAATATTATGCTATTTTGAAGAATAACAAGGAAGCTGTAAGCCACCACATATCATGGATGAACCTTGAGGACATTATTCTGAGTGAAATTAGTCAGTCACAAAAGGTGAAATACTGCATAAGATCATTATTGTAAATGCTTGAGAAAAAAATACCCACAATAAAAAGGGGGAAAAATTCTTTATTGGTTACCAGGTTTGTAGGGGGATGTGTGTGGGAGGGAGGGGAAGGTAGAGAGAGCACAGGGTAGAGAATAGACACACGACAGTTTGGGTTTGGGGTGGGGGGGAAGCAGTACACAAGAAGGGGGATGGGAATGGAAGAACAAGGCAGATAGAACATGTACGCAGGTTTGCATGGGCTAAATGGGGTGGAGGTAAATAGTGACGTATGTTCAACCTTGGATCAACTGGTCTCTGTGATACAGGGATTGAGGCACAGTCTGGATGGGTAAAAGAGGTGAAAGAATATTAAGATGCTTGACTGTCTTATAAATCTTGATTTCCCTTGCCTACTATTATAAAATAGACACTTGAGTGGGAAAGAAAGGAATAGCCAGAAACATGTGTATAGAAAGCTTGTAAGTCCATCTTCAGCCTATAACCAATGGAAATGCCTAAAAGGGGTGCTAGAACTTGCCCAGTGAAAGAGGCTTCCTGCGGAGCCTTTGTAGTGTATAAGACCTTAGGTGGAATCCTGATCCCCATCCAGAATCTTCTTAGGTGGGAAATTTACACTTGAAAAGACAAACAGACCAGCCTGGAGCAGTTAGAGGAACAGAAGATACTTCTGGAAAAAAGATCAGCAGGAAAAATCAAAAACAAAAACAGCAGTCTGACTGACTAGTACAAGAACAAGCAAGTTGTTCCCGTGGAGCCAACAAGGCAAGCAATCAAGTCCCTCCAAGGCAAACCCCCTTTTAAGACTGAAACTCAAATGGAATACATGATCAGGTATGTAGTTTTGCTGGTGACCACGTTGGTCTACCAATAAGGGGAAGTGGGGGAAAAGCAACAATGAAGATGTGGGCTGACTCCAACTATGTTCAATAGACTCCCATCAACCTGGAATGAGACCTGGTTGACCAGCAGTATGGTGAGACCTGAGGACTCCTGAGCCCATGGACAGGGACATAGCCACAGAGGGTTAGAGCGGATAGTGAAGTGTCCAGCTGATATGAAGTGAGGGGAGATGCACAAGGACACCCATACTTGCAGATAGTACCCATGTGACCTAGCTTCAATGACTGGATGATCAGAACTCTCGACTAGAGGAAGAAAGAAGAGAAAAAAGTGTAATCTGCTACAATTTGATAAACTTAACTTATACTTAAGGTTATAGTAGCTTAAAAGAGGGAAGGAATATTCACAGAGAGGATCATTACCATCCCCTCTGTACACAGGGTTGACAGGGATGGGCAACTTAGACATTGGCTACCTAAAATGGAGGGGCTATAAAGGCATGAAATGACTGGCTTACAAGTTTCAAGACAGACTTTAGTTTCAGAGGGTGCAGGGGAAGATAGAATCCCCATTGAGTGGTTTTCAACATGTCTAGACAGGGCTGGTGAAGGGAGAAGGGGATAAGACTGTTGTGGATCAAAGTGAGTAATTGTTATCCGGACTGACTGTTATTGTTGCAAATGTAACAATAATTTTATAACAAAAAGATGGGAGTAGTTGATCTTGCAGTCCAGGGGCAGAAGACCCTGGGATCATAAAGGGAGAAGAATGGGAGCAGAGTGTGGGACCCTATTCAGAGAAGCAGTGACGCAAAAAATGGAGGCAGGCATGATGATGTGGAGAGATGGAGCAGCTGGAGACATTAGACTCATGGAGGGAGAGGGGCTGTGTGCTGGTGACTGGAGGAGTGTGAGGGGGAGTGGGGGAGGGTGCAGGCTTGCGGGGTATGCCCTTTGGTTGTTTGAATGATTATATATTCCTGTGTTTTGGTGTACATCCAAAGAAAAACACACAGAGGGAATAGAAGGAAATACTGTTGAATGATGATGCATAGAGGAGATTGTAATCATTGCACTGAAACAAAATACGATAGGATGAGTGTAAAGCTGATGTTCTCCCATGTGAACTAACACTCAATTCACAATAAAAACTTCAAAAAAACTACCCATATTCACTTTTAAAAAATCCTTTTGTAAATATAAAGCATGAAGTAGATCCTCAGCATCTATCATTTCTAAGAATAACAACATAAAAAGTCTGTTTCAATAGGAATAAAATAGCAATATTCTTGTACATTTTTGCAATATTACAACAATCCAATTTCTAGTCTAGATCTGCCATTTAAAAAAAGTATTTTAAAAACTCTCTGATAATATACATTCTTCTGTATGCAACATTTATGACATTATAATCTGATTAATAGCATATCATAATGAGTACATTTACTCTTGCAAAATTTATGTAGTGTGGAGTTTTGAGCATCATAGAATAAGAAATGGATATGAAATGAGCAGGAGCTTTCGCTAATGCACTGGCATTTAAAATCACAATCTCTTCATTTGTTTTCAAAGAGGTGTTTATTGTCTATGAAGACTACATGAATGTGTCAGTATCTTAATCATGACTAACTTTCTGTTATGAAAACAGAAATCCAGGAATAAACAGTGTTTCCATGTTTCAGGGGTATTGGGGGAGGAGCAGTCTAAAATAAGACACACTTGTCAATTGTCAATTACTTTGACTTTTTCTCAGCAATGCACACTACTGCTGAGAATGCAAAGTCCAAATACTGCTAAGATAAACTCTTGCAAAATGGCACTGGAGATGGAACACAGAATAGTAATCCACAGACATGCAGCCACAATTTCCCATTTTGCAACTGCACTGCTACAACTGCTCATCAGTGGGTCCCCAGAAGAGAAAGGATTCTCCATACAAACTCTCGGATGCCATTCAACATTGAAGTGATGATTAATGTCATGTGTCAACTTGGCTAGGCTATGATTCTCACAGGTTTGACAGACATTATTGTAGCTCTCTCATAATGTAATATACTGCAATTACCTTCCATAATACGATCTGATGAGATCACTCACTCTTCTCAGCCAATCTTGCTCTCTCTCTCTCCCTTACTTATGACCTGGGATTCTTCTCCTCACGTGATCCTCAGTTCCTGAGACATAAAACTCATGGCAGTGAAATCGATTTGGACGCATAGAAAAACTGTAGTATTGAGTACAACTGCCTGCATAGGATTTCCAAGGCTGCGTGGCACTGTAGGATAAGTGCAGAACTGCAAGGTCAGCTAGAACCACAAGGTCAGCAGTTCAAACTCATCACTCACTTCTTGGAAACCTTATAATGGGTTGCTATGGGTTGGAACTGACTCGACAGCACTTAACGACAATCTTTACAGAAGCAGGCTGTCATATCTTTCTCTTATGTAGTTACTGGTGGGTTAGAACCACCAACCTTTTGCTTTGCAGGCAGATGTTTAGCCACTGTGCTATCAGGGCTCTTTTCTTGAGACATAAGCCTGCAGAAGTGTCTAACCTGCCACCTTTCCTGCAGATTTTAGCTTCACCACAATCTACCAGGCATTCCATGGGAGAAAGAGAGAGAACGATATGACAGTTTGCTTCCATAAATAATACAGCCTTAGAAACTCTATGAGGCAGTTTTATTTGGTCTTATTATTGTGTTGTTAAATGCTGAAAAGTCCATTTGGACTCATGGCAATCCTGTATAGGGTTTCCGAGGAGCGACTAGTGAGTTGAACTGCCAACCTTGCAATTAGCCATCCAGTGCTTATCCTACAGTGCCACACTAGGACTCCACGGTGTTCAATAGGGTCAACATAAGTCAGAAATGACTCTAGAGTATACAACAACAGCCATAGTGTGACGCAGAGGTCTCTAGTTTGACACCTGATCTATGGATTTGGGACCTGTCAGCCCTCACAGTTGTGTGAGCCATTTCTTTAAAGTAAATTAAACTCTCTCTCTCTATTTCTCTTTATCTCTCTGCAGAGTTCTTCTTTCCCCCGTTAAAGAATTGTTGTTGTTGTTAGGTGATGTAGAGTGAGTTCCAACTCATAGTGACCCTGTATAGAGTTTCTGAGGAGAGGCTAATGAGTTTGAACAGCTGACCTTGGGGTTTAAAACGACCTTATGGTCAAATGTTTATCCTTCAGTGCCACAGCAAGACGGATCATAGCTTAAATCAGGAAATGGGTGCATCAAGTATATATTCTTTCACCATACTCAGTCTGTGTGATGAGCAAATAATCCCCAAATCTGGGCTATATAAAAAGGGACACAGTTTCAGAATTGGAGGAAAACTCATACACATAACACAACCTTACTTCCTGAAAATGAAGTGGACTTGAAGTGCTTAATGATGGAAATCAAAGAATATAGCTTCAATATGGATTGCACCACAGCATAAAAAGAAAGAAAGTCCTCACAACTGGACCAATAAGCTACATCATGATAAATGGAGAAAATATTTATGCTGTCAAGTATTTCTTTTTTCTTGGATGCACAATCGGCGCCCATGAAAGCATCATTTAAGAAATCAAACAACATGTATTCCATTGATCAAATATGCTGCAAAAGACCTCTGTAAAGTGTTCAAAAGCAAAAATGTCACTTTGAGGATTAAGCCTTCATATTTTCAATTATGAAGCATGAGAAAGCTGGACAATGCATAAGGAAAACTGATGCCTTTGAATTTTGGTGTTGGCAAAGAATATTAAAAATACCATGGCCTACAATAAGAACAAACAAATCCATCTTAGAAGGATAGCCAGAATGTTCCTAAGAAGTGACAATGGTGAAATTTTGTCTGAAAATATATGTACTACTGACATATTATCAGGAAGGACTGGTCCCTGGAAAAGTACATCATGATTGGTAAATTAGAGGATCAGTGACAAAGAGGAAGACCCTAAATGAGATGACTGAGCCAGTGGCTGCAACAATGAGCTCAAACTTAGCAATGGTTGTTGAGAATGGCCTAAGACTGAGCAATGTTTCATTCTCAACAACCATTGCATAGGGTCACTGTGAGTAGAAACGGATTCATGAACACCTAGCAAGCAAAGATGGTTAGAAAGCAACTGTCATAATCTTTGTTCCCTAGAAGAGCAAATACAGTGATACTCCAGAGAACCCACACTATTGACCATCTATTCTTTAACTGGGGAAACACAACAGATTTTCCCACTTTCTTGTGTATCCTAATCCCCATCTGGAGAGGACATGCCTCATGGAAACTGATGTGGAAAGGAAAGAATTTAGGTTCTAGACTGGCTTTTTTTTAGTCCCTCTATATGCAACTTTAATCTGGTCTCTGCATTTCTCAAGTTACCTCTTTCACTAAAGAGCATGACAGGCACAATTATGTCAAAGACTCTTCCAGTTTTAAAATTCTGTGATCAAACATTTTCAAGCAGTGCTTCTTAATGAACCAGGAAGAAGTGCTAGACATAATGATCCCTTCAGCCTTCCAGGAAGTTAGCCACAGAGTGTCTCTGAGGTATACCCTTCAGCTTTTAGCCATTTTGATTGTTTACTCAGTATGGCACTTAAATATTATGATTTTCCCACGTGTCCTACGACATAATAAAAGCCAAAAAGCATTGCTTTTATAGAACTTAGAGAAATCACCTCCTTGATGAACAAACACTAACTTAACCAGCTATCATTCTGACGGTCATCAATAATTAGCATATAACTAGCATCCTATGCGCAAAGAAAGAAGAGGATCCATTATTTCTGAACTGCACTTATAGAAGCAATGATGACAGGAACCACAGTTCCCTAAAGTCCACCATTAATAAAAGGTAGTTGCTTGGACTGTAATTATGGCATTCTTGCTACCCAAACTTGAAGCTTTTATGGGGCTTATACAATTAACTACTTAAATGCATCGTAACACTTGCTTCTCTGACAGCAAAGTATTGATTTTTTAATCATTTTCAAGTCTCCTCCAGCACAAATAAATGTACTACAGTTACAGTTAATGCACTGTGTACATGCATTAAATGCCGGTGTGACACAATTTATTATTTTGTGATATATAGAATTGAAGTCTGGCTTCTGAGAAAGCATCACTGATCTAACATCAGTATTAAAACTACCATTGTCCTTGATACTCCAAAATCTCTAACTTTAGAGAGCTGGAGACCTTTTTAATAGGATACTTAAGCTTCAAAAAATGGAGAGGCCTGAATATAAATCTTTTATATATGTCAGTGGTGGTGATAGTTAAAATAGGCTAGCATAGAAGGCACAGTTTGTATTTTCCTAAAGGTGTCACTGTGGGATCTATAGCAATGTGGGCAGGATGGAGTTTTGCCTATCTGATTTCCTTTCAGGAGTTTTGGTGGCACAGGTGATTAAGTACTTGACTGAAAACCAAAAGGTCAGTGGTTCAAAACCACCAGCATTCTGCAGGAGAAAGGTATGACAATCTATCTCTGCAAAGGTTATTGCTGTTGTGGTTAAGTGCTATCAAGCTGGTTCCGAGTCACAGTGACCCTGTACAGAGTTTCTGAGGAGCGGATGGTGGGTATGAATCACGCACCTTGTGGTTCAAATCAATGTTGCAGTCCAGTGCTTATCCTACAGTGACATGCCTTCAGCCTTGGAAATCCTATGGGAGCAGTTCGACTATGTCTTACAGGGTCGGAATGGACTCGATGGCAACGGGTTAATTCCTTTCCTTGCCCTTTTTGTGAGCACATCTGTCAAAAGATATTAAACACTGCAGCCTCTCTGCTTACTTTGCCCTTTAGATATTTTAATTATTTTACAATGTTAGTATGTGATACATATTTACTACATTGTGAAGCTATAAGTAGGAGTCCTGGTGTGGCACTGTGGGTTAATGCACCAGACTGCAAAGCTGTTTGCACTGCAAGGTTAGTGGTTCAAATTCACCAGCTGCTCCTCAGAAACCCTATATAGGGTTGCTTTGGGTCAGGATCGACTTGACAGCACTTAACAACAATAACAAAGCTATAAGAATTTTACAAAGTGTATTTTTTGTCTGCCATTTCTGTACATCAAAAAATCCCATATTATTCCTGCTGATGTCCCATATCAAAAGACAAATCTGGCAACAGAGGTCATTGCATATTTCACAAACAAGCCAAGCCTTTTTTTTTTTTTCCCCCTTGGGTGCATCCATACACTCAACATAAAAGTTGGTGAGCAAAAAGCAGTTAATTTTGTTTTGTTAGAAATAATATCATTTTAGTTTTAGAACCTAAGACAGATGCCAGCATTTCACTCTGAACAGATGGTAATTCCATCTAATAGTGCATCTCTGTATTAGTAAGGTCTGTTGTGTATACAAACAGTAATAAACACTAGGTAAGGATCAAAATAAATTTTAATTGTTGACATTAAATTCTGGCAGCCACAGTTCTAAGGCTGCACTATTCCTTTTTCAAGCCTGTCAGATTTCCTAACGCTGTGGAAGCTTTTCCAAAAGCTGCCAGATCCCAGTTCCAATACAAATATGCTTGCACTCTACCAGCTTCCTACCTTCACTAGAATACCTGTCTTCACACACTGACATTCTTCTCCAGGAATTACACGGGATTGTCACTGCCCGCTAGATGATGGTCCACCAGTGTTTTTCTTTAGAATTCTTGTGAAGAATTGAATATTTAATGAAGATGTTAGCATAAAATATTCCATACTATTGTTTCTCTGAGGGTCATGATATCAGCTGTGTCAGATTTTACCCTGCTAACTAAGAATTTCCTCTGTTAACTCCCTTTATGATATTTGTCAATCTGGACATTTCTGAATTTCTTTTGAAACTGGCATCATTCCTTTCGTTCTGTTTTCTTTGCCCAAGTCGGAAGGATTTCCCTGACAATCACAGTTATCATCAGTTGTACTTTCTATAGGATTTGCTGTGACATCAAATGTGCCAACAAGCACTGAGTTCTTATAATGCCTCCAGGATCTAGCATTACAAATACTAGCCACTATTTATTTTGGGATGCTGCCATGTTTTAAAAAAAGAAAAAAAAGGGAGGGGAGGAGAAGAAAGGAAAAAAGTCCTGGGGAAAAAAATCCGTTTGGCATTCAGGTAACTGTTCAATAACAAACATGCTTTGCAATCATATTTCTTTTAAAAATGGATGTATTTTTTTAATCATGAAAAATATATTGCTCCCACCATATGGGACAACCAACGACTCACCAACCGATTTAAGATGCAGCATATTGAGCTGACCATATGTTACAGTGCTGTTGAGTGGCTGAGTGATTCATGCCCGTCACATTCTAGTATATCAATTAAAGCTCCTTGAAGTCTGTATGATTTGTGTCTCTGTTATTAAACCCTGCTAATTCATCCCACTTACACATCTGTTATAAATCTCTAGGAGTGCTGTGTGATTCATGACAATCTGTGAGCAGGCTAGAGCAAATTCTTCTCCTTGTAATTAACAGCAAATTGTTTTACTGCCATGCAATGAATTTTTCAGTTATATTGCAAATGAACTCCTAAATGTGCGGTTCTTTCCCAAGAACTGACTTATATCATTAGGCAATTAAAAAGTATTGCTTTGAACCAAACGCTTTTAATCAAGAGAAATACAACTTAAACATAGCTTAAGAGCCACGGAATTTTGACATGTTGGTTGAAAGGGTAAGATAATTTCTGTTGAGAGAGCAAAATAAACAAAAAAACTTCAGTGTCTCTGGATTTCACTGACACAAAGAATTGTTGCCTGAGAACAGTGGGTTCAGAGACATTGATAGGGTTAGTGTCACCAAGTGTGTGAACCCATGGTATCACCGCCAACCCCATGAACCTCCTTCTATACCAGGCCATACAGAATTCTTAGTCATGTTTCTTGTCAATTTTAACCATATAACAATATGGGATAAAAACAGTATAGATTGCTTCAATGGAATATTTCTTAGATTTTGTAAATCCTTCTACATTGAAAAACATTATTAGTCATAACCCTATTAGTACCAACGTGGAGGCCTTTTTTATGGGTCTTCTTCTTTTCCTTTAGTCACCCTTCATTCTGAAAAATTATATTGATAAAGGTCCACAAACACTAATTACACAATACTGTAGCCAAAACAGCAGAGAAAGTTTCAAAATCAGCTGATGTAAAAACACTGGCAGCCCTGAAAACAACAGTGCATACTTGTAGCGTGAACAGATGAAACCGCATGATTCCAAACATCCTTTTAAGTAGGTAATAATGACAGCTCTGACCATAGTGCATTAGAAGGAAGGTTCCAAAAGTAAATCAGTATTGAGTTTCAGCCTTGTAGGTATATTGATACATGTAAACTGGACTGACTAAAAATGTTTCTATATTTTCACACTGTAGTTATAATAAGTAACTACAGAAATGTTTTTATAAAAAAAAAATAATAAAATTTTTGCTGAAACGCTGCACAGAAACTATATAGAGAGTCATTTTGACATTACCCTCTCTGTCAGTGTCACCCAGCACGGTCCATACCCCCTGTGCCCCCTCCCACTCCAGTGATGCTGCTGACTTGGTGAGACAAGTTTGCACGGATACTGTTTATCTTCGAAGTTACTTTAGTCATCTGTCATTACCAAATTTCTCAGATTGCTTTCCACTTCTTTAATTCTAAAGCACTGCCTTTATACTTGAAATAAATAATTGGATAATTAGCCAAGTTGAATCATCAGAGGATTCCAGGGCTGTTCAAGTGTTCCTGTCAAAGGTGAGGCAAATTCATTTCAGCTCGCCTCGGCAGCTCTTCGAAGACGCTTTGATTTCCCACCCCCCCAACCACTTTCTTGGCAGCAGTCTCAGATTCATGAGTCCATACATCAAGTCAGTAGTTTAACAACAAATGGAATTAAATTCAAAGAAGGGAAACTAATTGAAGGACAGCAACAAAAGTGTTTGGTAATGTGCTTTTTAATATGGCATGCCACATTTGCATGATAATTTTTCCTTTTTAGCATGGAGCAGAAAAGTGACTGGCTTAATGAGGGATTATTCAAGACAGGAACGAACAAAATGCATTCATAACTAAGAACAAAGATTGTATTATGAAACAAAACAGGCAACCTCAGAGAAGTAACTGGATGATTGGTTTATGCTTTATGAATAAAAAGGTAGAAAAATATTTATATTGGTATTCACTAATGAATATATATACAAGATGGTTGTAATTAAAATTATAAATTAACATATTAAGAGTGCTTGTTTAATCACTCTGGGTCCTAGTCACCATGAAAAGTCCTATGTACATGCATGCAAAACAATGTGATTTCAACCCAGCAGGAAACAGCCTATACATTTTACTTTGGATTCAGAAAGAAAACTTAATGCAACACTAATTACTAGTTTAATGGGAGATGGGCAGTTCTAAACTTGTAATCTGAAGGTCAATTTATGACAGGTAGCGAGTTATCACACTGTTACTCTAGGAGTAGATTTCCAAAAGGTGGATTTCCATTCTTTCAAGAAAGGTTTAAACAGGACTTCATTAGCAAATGGTGAAATACACAAACATCCTAGATTAAAGGGATAATCTTAAGGGACATTATGTCTAAGATGCTGAAGGGGCCCAGTCCATCAGTCCATTACTCTCACACACCTAGAAACCATTCCAATGCTACTAATGACATTGCTTGAGGACTTGGCATTGGAGCAAGTTACGGCTCCTTCAGGGAGGGAGAATAACACCTTTGATGCAGATCCGATTTTTCATGGGCAAACCAAAGAGCAGCAATACAATGTTCTAGATGAAAAGCCACTCATGGGGAGAACAAACAAGATGGCGGATCGGGTAGAAGTGCAGTAAAGGAGCTCCGCCAACAACAACACAGAATACCCAACCAAGCAGGCTCAGGGGACGGTCCCAGAACTCTGAACCACATATAAAGGAATATTTAGAAGGTTGGAAGGCTCATAGCTGGGGGAATTTGTGGCAGAAGCAAGAAATCTATTGCTTTCT
>NW_006408527.1:535474-542194 GCF_000296735.1 Chrysochloris asiatica | reverse complement strand
AGGGGAGTGGTTAATCTTACAGTCCAGAAACAGAGGACCCTAGGACCATCAAGATAGGAATGCACAAATAGAATGTGGGACCTTATCCAGAGAAGCAGCAGTGCCAGAGATGGAGGCAGAGATGGGGGTATGGAGAGGGAGAGCGGCTAAGGAGTCTAGATTCATCAACTGAGAAGAGAAGGACTAAGAACTGGTGGCCAGGAGCAGACTTGCAGAATGTGTCCTTTGGAGATGTAAATTATTACATATGCCTGAGTGGGAAAAAAAAATAAAAACAAAAACAAAAAAAACCCACTCATGATCATCATATATTGAATTGAAAGATCTTTTTATCAAAAGTGAAAATATTTAAATTAAGCCTTTTAATTAAATGTAGACAGATATATCTTTATATATTTTTTCTTCCTACTGAAATTTAAGTAGGAAACACATGTTTTCATGTTTCAATGCTCCTAACAGGCTAAGGAGCTGTGGTAGGATAGTGGTTATGAATCAGGCTGCTAATCTCATGGTCAGCATTTCAAAACTACCAGCTGTTCTGCGGGAGAAAGATAAGGCTTTCTGCTCCTGTTAAGATTTATAGCCTCAGAACCCTGTACAGGGTCACTATGAGTCAGAACGAACTCCACGGCACATAACAACAGCAACAACAGGTTAAATACAACTTCTAATTTTTGTGACCCTTTTAAACCACTGTTGAATGATTACTGACTTCTTTTTGTTCAGTGGTAATGAATTCAGATCACTATATTAGACTAAATAGTTAACTTTCCCACAAACCTATTGAAATTCGTTGGAGTAATACATATCTTCCAAATGCAATTGTGAGGAGCTCTGCTAGCATAGTGGCTACGAATCAGGCTGCTAGTCTTATGGTCAGCAGTTTGAAACTACCAGCTGTTTCATGGGAGAAAGATGAGGCTTTCTGCTCCCGTAAAGATTTGCAGCCTCGGAAGCTCTGTGCAGGGTCACTATGAGTCGGAACCGACTCCGCAGTACTTACCAACAGCAACAAATGCAATTGTATTACTAGAAGAAACAACTAGAAGAATTATAAAACTGCAAATCCATTTTTATCTCTTTTCTAAATCATACATTTTGACCGCTCAAATGTTTACCCTTCTCATTGCTATAACTTAATAATATCTATGAGTTTCAGCTAGATGTGTAACCTTAAAGAAACTTTAGGAAGCTAACAAACTTTAGGAAACTTTAGGAAGCTAACAAACATCTACTGGGAATAAAGGATCTATAACAGGTAGACTATTCTGTGTATTCAACTGAAAAGCAGTAACTTCATTCTTGCTGATCTGATAATCTCTGAAAATGAGATTTTGCAATCAATTAAGCAGCACGTAAAATATATTTTCCTTTTATTTTTGTCATGTAAATGACTTCATTTTCAGCTTGGCAGATGAAGAACTAGGTCATACTGACAAGACATTTAACAGATTAAGAAAGAAACACTGAAAAATTTTATTCCCTTAGAAAAGTAGAGGTTAACATCAGACAAATGTTAATGAAGTATTAATCTGCAAATTAAACAGGAGAATTTTGGCAAAGAAAAAACAACCACTGTTGGAAAATCAGCATTCTATCTTCCACTGCTTCTCAGTCCCTTATATTCCAGCTTCTGCTCTGACCATTGTAACTACAGCAATGCCCAGAGGGTCATCACAGGGCTGCACATACCATTCACTTTACATTTCTCTGTCTTTCCTCACAACATACAACACTGCAAGCAACCTTCTAGAAAATCCCACCTAGAATATTCTAGAAACTTTCTCTTCCTTTAATTTTTCTGACACTGCTCTCCAAATTTATTTCCTAACTTACCATTTTGTGTTCTCTTTATTCCTCCTTTCCTTTTTCCTAAAATGTAAGCATCCTCTCATATGTTCGCATTAATCCCTTACATTGAATTAAAAGACAATGGAACTTTTCCAGGAATTTTCTGAAGCCCTCTCATATAATCTCAGCCTTCACTTGGTTGTCATCCATAGTTCTATTTCCATCCATATGAACATGATTCTGAAATCTATATAATTCTTAAGTTCCAGATGAACATTTTCAGCTGGAGGGTGGGAAGAAGTGTAATGAGTGTATTTCTATAAAATAGTCAAACCTTAACTCATGGGTTCCTTTCTACCATCTATCCATCCTTTCCTCATCTTTCTCATTTTATTTAGCTTTAACCTTCTTAAAATTTATTTTCACATTAAAATTCTCAATTTTCAGTAATTCCCATGATTACATTTAAGTTATAACAATGTTACAAAACCCAAGTTAAAGGTCAAATTTCCTAAATTTTAAACTCTATTTGACTTATCATATTTTCCAAAATCAAGCAATGTATTGCATTAAGCAAACCTGCTGCACAAGACCTTTTTAAAGTGTTGAAGAGCAAAGATGTCAGCTTGAAGACTAAGGAGCGCCTGACCCAAGCCATGGTATTTTCAATAACCTCATATGCATGAGAAAGCTGGACAGTGAATAAGGAAGACCATGGAAGAATTGATGCTTTTGAGTTCTGGAGTTGGAGGAGAATATTGAAAGTGCCATGAGCTGCCAAAAGAACAAACAGATCTGTATTCAAAGAAGTGCAGCCAGAGTGCTCCTTGGAGGCCAGGATGGCCAATCTTCATCTCTCATACTTTGCACACATTGTCAGGAGGGACCAGTCACTGGAGAAGGATATCAGAGAAAAAGAGGAAGACCCCAACGAGATGGATTGGCAAAGTGGCAGCATCAGTGGATTCAAGCATGGCAACAAGGGTGAGGTTATCCCAGGCCTGGGCAGTGTTTCATTCTGTTGTGCATAGGGTCACTATGAGTCGGTACTGACTTGATGGCACCTAACAACAACAACAACATGTAAATGAACTTATTTTAAAGAATCAATTGACTTATATATATCATGGATTTAGGAAAAATGAGAAGTTTCCAAATTTTATTTCTTAATGAGAAAAAGGTAAAGATAGGAATTAGAGGGCATAGATTAGTTTTTCTTCACAGTCTTTGTAGTGGGGATGGGCTACCTTAAATACTCTTTTTCTCAGTCACGAGGATGAAAGCAGAAAAAAAAAAAAAAAAAAAGCACTCCTGTTTCCTGTGTTCCATGCAATAGGATCTCTTTATTGAAATCAATGAAGATAATCTTAGCACAGAAGTTAAGTTTTCATTGATGCCAAGAGCAGAAAGGACTCTACACTACAGATGTTTTTCCTACTTTCTCTTCCATTTGCAGGTTTCATCTAGTCTTCAAAAAACAGGCAGGTCTACCTTCAGTTGTTTTAATCCTTTTTGTCTATGGAAACACAGACTGGATCTCATTTAAGAGAATGCCTGAACTCCTAAAAGTGCAAGAAGACACACTGGATGAGGTGCAGAACAGACACTGGAGCATGAAGTCCAAAGTATAGAAGACTTGGATGGAAGTGATGTGATGAGAAAAATAAGTTAGATTGAGGACAGTCCCTGGAGAATAAAATAAGAATGTGGACCAGAAGCCACCAGCACATCCATTTTGGATCACTATAAAAAATCACTTTGATAGTATAGAACTCTGGGTGCTGCAAACAATTAGTATGTTTGGCTGCTAACCGCAAGGTTGCAAGTTCAGGCATACACAGAAGATTCTTAGAGGAAAGACCTACCCCTCTACTCCCCAAAATCAGCCATCAAAAATCCTTTGGAGCACAATCCTATTCTGATATACACAAAGTTGCCATGAGTTGGAAACTAGAATTTACTCTTCAACTAAAAACATAAAGCATAGGTTGGACAAATAAATACTAGCAATATTACAAAGAATATTTGAGCACTTGTCACTCTAAATGACTTTTCCATGGTTTTCTACCCTGAAAAACCAGGATTCTAGTTCTGCTCAGTCACATGGTTATGGTCCCCCATCCTGTGCTGTAACTAAGGCCAATCTTCATCTTTTGTCAATTCATTGTTTTCACATTTTCTACCCTACAACATTGATTCTCCTTTTAATTTATTTTCTTAGTCCCAAATCCTATCACTTTTCCTGAAGGAAGTACTGAGTCCTTCTCAATAACACATATTCAATTACCCTCTGATAATATGTTGTTATTGTTGTTGTTAGGTGTCATCTAGATGGTTCCGATTCATAGTGATCTTGTGCACAACAGAATGAAATACTGCCTGGTTCTGCACCATCCTCACAATCATTGTTCTGCATGAGCCCATTGCTCCTGCCACTGTGCTACTGTGTAGGGATCTTCTCCTTTTTCACTGACCCTCCATTTTATCAAGCATGACATCCTTCTCCAGTTTCCGTGAGTGTCATTACAGCCAACTCTACTTTGAGATGGAAGCTCTTCCCCAATGGTATTTTGATGCCTTCCTACCTGAGGGGCTCATAATATTTCAATCTTAAATATTCTGTTGCTATCAGACAGTATTCCACTAATATTCACAATATTTTCAGTGGCTAAACCAGCTGCTCCGCGGGAGAAAGATGAGGCGATCTGCTCCCGTAAAGATTTACAGCCTCGGAAACCCTATTCAGGGTCGCTATGGGTCGGAACCGACTCGACGGCACTTAACAACAACAACAACCATTCAGAAGTAGTCTGCTCTCCTTCGTTCTAGTCTGTCTTAGTCTGGAAGCTCAGCTGAAACCTGGAAGCACGAGTGACACTGCTGGCATTTAAAATACCAGTGGCATAGTTTCTAGTATCAGGAACACCCAAGCCACCACAGTATGACAAACTGAAAGAGGAGTCACGGCTCTAATAATATAGGTGTGGTTAAGTGCTGTCAAGTCAGTTTCAGTTCATCATGACTGACCCTGTATAAGTTTTAAATCTTTGCAACAGCAGAAACCCACACATTTCTCCTGTGAAGTAGCTGGTAAAATTGAACTGCCCACCTTGTGGCTTGTAGTCCATTGCTTATCATAAGGAACCACTGTGCTCCAATAATATACCAAAATAAATAAGTAGAGTGTTTTATAGATAATACTCTGTCAATTTGTCATGTAGTTCCACATATTCAGTCACTGAAAATTTGTGAATAACTGTGGAACACTGCCAGATACAGAATATTGAGTACTGAAACATGATTTTTTTAAAAAGGACCAAAATATTGTCAAATACAGGAGATGAGATCCTCAGGTTGGAAGGCACTCAAAATATGACTGGGGAAGAACTAACTGCTTCATCAAAGTTGAGTTGAATGTGATGATGTAAATGTAGTAAAGCCTTTGGGACCTTCGTTTGCTGATGGGGCACAATTCAAAATGATAAGAAACAGCTATAAACATCCGTTAATAATAGGACATGGAATATATGAAAGATGAATCTGGAAGAATTGGAATTTGTCAAAAGTGAACTGGAACATATGAACATTGATAACTTAGGCATTAGTGAGCTGAAATGGACTGGTATTGGCTGTTTTGAATTTCACAGTCTTATGTTTTAATATGCCGAGAAAGAAAAAATTGAATAGGAATGGTGTCACATTCATAATCAAAAGGAGTATTTCAAGATCTATCTTGAAGCACAATGTTGTGCTGTCTGTGTTAGGCTAATATCCATACACCTACAAGGAAGACCTGTTAATACAACTATTATTCAAATATACATACAAACCACTAAAGATAGTGATGATGGAATTGAAGAATTCTTCAAAATTCTTCAGTCTGAAATTGATCAAACATGTAATCTAGATGTATTGATAATTACTGGCGATTAGAATGCAAATTTTGGAAATGAAGAGGAAGGATCAATAATTGGAAAATAGGGCCTTGGTGATAAAAATAATGCTCGAGATCACATAATGATAGAATTCTGTAAAACCAATGACTTATTCAATTCAAATACTTTTTTAAATAACATAAAAGACAACTATATACATGGACCTCTACAGATGGAATACACAGAAATCAAACTGATTACATCTGTGGCAAGAGATGATAGAAAAACTCCATATTATCAGCCAAAACAAGACCAGGGCAGACTGAGGAACAGACCATCAATTGCTCATAGGCAAGTTCAGACTGAAACTGAAGAAAAATTAAAATAAGTCCATGAAAGCCAAAATATGACCTTGAATATATCTCATCTGAATTTAGAGACCATCTAAACAACAGATTTTTTAAAAAACTGTTTGGTTGTGAATTATGTGATAGTTTACATGGGATAACATTAGCTTTACATTCACCCTATCGTATATCGTTACATTGCCATGGTTACAATTCCCTCCATGCATCATCAACCAACCAAAGGGTACACCTCGCAAGCCTGACCCCTGGTCGTCAGCACACAGCCCCTCTCCCTCTCTGGATCTAGAGTCCCCAGCTGCTCCATCTCTCCACATCATCATCTTTGCCTACATCTCTGGTGTCACTGTTTCTCTGGGAAGGGTCCTGCACTCCACTCTTTCCTCTTGATGGTCCCAGAGGCCTCCTCTACTGGACTGAAAAGTCAACCACTCACTTTATTTTGCTACAAAACCTCTACCTTTACATTTCCCACCCTCACAGTTAGTCCTGACAGTAATTATTCACTATTGTACCACATGAGTACTATCCCCATCTCCTTTTATCAGTCCTGCCCAGACAGACTGGACACTACTCAATGGAGAGTCTACCTTCCTCCACATCCTCTGGATCTAGACTTCCTCTTGAAAGCTTGTAAGTCAGTCACTTCTTGCCTGTGTAGTGCCCCCTTCCCCCATTTTGGGTAGCCA
>NW_006408527.1:508871-509335 GCF_000296735.1 Chrysochloris asiatica | reverse complement strand
GGTGAGAAGAACAAAAGATACGTCTTGAATGGAAGACCTATGGGAAAAACACGACACAATGGAGACAGATGGACTGCTACTATGGGAACAAACAGGTCACTCCCCTAGGAGACATTGGGGCAGTCTGTCGGATCCCACCAACGTAGGTCACCCCCCCCCAAAAAAAAAAACAAAAAACAAAACCTGAGACTCGGTGGAAATGCATGTTTGGATTGGTAAACACACGCATCACCATTGGGGAGAAATGGGGTAAAGGCAGCAATGAAGTGGCAAGCTAAGCCTCACAATATTCAGAGGGCTTCTGCGGACCCAATTGGGAACCTGGTTGGCAAGCTGTGCGAGGAGACCCAAGGACTCCTGGGCCCAGAGTCAGTGACGTGGCCACGGAGGACTCAAGTGGAGAATGGACCTGCCGGCTGATGGGAAGAGAGGGCATGTGCACAAGAACACCCACACTTGCAGAT
>NW_006408527.1:495385-506091 GCF_000296735.1 Chrysochloris asiatica | reverse complement strand
AAAATAAAATAAAATAAAATAGTTGGAGTTCTTTACAGTAACAAAAAGAATGCTGAAAAGTAAATAAGAAAAACAATACCACTTATAGTAGCCACCCAAAAGATGAAATATGTAGGAATACCTAAGCAGAGATACAAAACACCTGTACAAAGGAAACTGAAATACAACTGCAAAAGAACAAAAGAGACCTACAGAAATGGAAGAATATACCATGTTCATGGATAGGAACACTCAACATGTGAAAATGTCAATATTATCCCCCAAAATCTGTAGGTAAAATGCAATCCTGATCCAGATTCCATAATCATTCTTTAACAAGATGAAAAAATGAATCACAAACTTTCTATGGAAAGGAAGAGACCACAGATAAGAAAAGCACTGCTAAGGAAGAAAAGCAAAGCAGGAGACCTCATACTTCTTGATCTCAAAATCAGTCAATTTTTTAATCACAACCACAGAAGTCAAAACAGCTTGTACTGGTACAATGGCAGACACATAGACCAATAGAGCAGAATTGAAAACTCAGAAATAAACTCATTCACACAAAGACTGCTGGTATTTGACTAAGAACTGACACAAATTAAATGGGAAAGATATGGTTTATTTAACAAATGGTGCTGGCAAAACTAGATATCCATTTACAGAAAAATGATACAGGATGTATATTCCACTCCATATAAAAAAGCCAACTCAAGATGGATAAAACATACAATGGAAAACCTAAAACTGTGTCACCAAACAAAGAAATAGAGACAAATTTAGGGGACCCAATACACGGTATGAATATACAGCCAAACATCTCTAAAAACACAGTAACACCATAAGACAAACTTGATGACTGGGGCCTCTTAAAAATTAAACACTGCTGTCCATCACAAGAATTCACCAAAAAAGAAAACCTACAAATAGAGGAAGATTTCAAAAAAAATTTTAGATGACATACTGGACAAGGAGGTAATCTTTGAAATTTGTATAAAAATGTTAATAACAATAAAAAGACAAATAATCCAAATAAAAAGTTATTAGAGTAACTTTTTATTTGGATTATTACTTAGGTTGTTCTCCTAAGTAAAAAACTTAGGAGAACAACCAACACATGAAGTAATGCTTATGATCATTAGGCATTGTTGTTGTTGTTGTTGTTAATTGCCATTGAGTTGGTTCCGACCTGTAGCAACCCAGTATAGGGTTTCCAAGGAGCAGCTGGTGAGCTTGAACCCCCGACCTTGCAGTTCAAACGACTTTGCAGTTTGGCGCATTAACCCACAGCGCCACACCAGGACTCTGTTAGCCATTAGAGAAATATAAATAAAAATAACAATGATATATCATCCAAACCCAGAATTAATAGCAAAGTTCCAGAAAAACAGCAAAAATCTCAATGGCAAGTATGTGGAGAGACTAGAATCCTCCCATGCTGCTGGTGGGACTCTACAATAGTAGAACCATAAGGTTTACTATGAAGGGAATGACAATTTCAAGCTAAATTGTTTTGCATTCATCATTAAAAAAAAAAAAGAGGATTTCAAAATCTGTATTGAAATATAATGCTGTCTTAGATAGGATAATATGAAGTCCTGGTGTCACACCAGGACTTCATAGTGAGCCGGAATAGGATTTCTGAGGTTGTAAATCTTTGCAGGAGCTGAAAGTTTCATCTTTCTCCCATAGCAGTAGAGCATAGCTTACATGGAACAAAATTATGAAAACTTCTTAGACATTACCAGACACCTTGAGGACAGAAACTAGGCCTAAGGGTTAGGATCACAGTCTTAGGGGACACCATGGTCAATTGGCATAATGCAGTCAACAAAGACAATATTCTACATCCTACTTTGGTAAATAGTAAATGGGATCTTAAAAGCTCATGAGTGACCATCTAATGTGCAACTATTGGTCTTTCCCTATGAGGAGGATAGAGGAAGTATGAAGATTGAAGACACTTGGTTAACAAGTAGTCTAGCGGATGAATGGAATATGTGAACATCACTCTCCATGTCCCTGATACCAGAAGAACTAGATGATGCCCAGCTATATTACCCTGACAGGAATCAAAATAGAAAGTCCTGGATAGAGTGGAAGAAATCAAAATCATAAAAAGATCAGGCTTACTGGAGAAACCTCAAGACTATGCCTCTTGGTCACCCTTTATGTAAGAAAATTATTTATCTGTGTGGCTCAAATTTCAGCCAAGGTATACAGAGGGAATAAAAATGAAAGTTAGGTTTGCATATAATGGTCAACCATTTGAAATCAGAAGGACAGCATTTGTTTAAAGAAATTTTTCAGAAGGGTTGGTAAAGAAGCAGTAAAGGAACAAGAATCACAGGGAGAAAGTTCTATAACCTGTATTGCATTAAGGAAATACAATCATCGAAATGAATGTATGATATGTTGGATGTAAAACTGATGATCTGCTCCATAAACCTTCACTTAATTTACAATAAGATGGTTTTTTCTTCTTCTTAATAACGTGTTAAAGGGCAAGTATATCATTTTTAAGAATAAGTTGCACCTGACCCAAGCCATGGTACTTTCAACTGCCTGTGAAAGCATGTGACAACTTGACAATGAATAAGAAACTGGAGAACAATTGATGCATTTGAATTATGGTATTTCTGAAGACTATTGAAAGTACCAGGCACTGCCAGAACAACAAGCCAATCTGTGTTGGAAAAAGAGCTATCAGAATGCTCCTTAGAAGAGAACATGGTGAAACTTTGTTTCGTATACTTTGGCCGTGTTATCAGAAGGGAGCAGTCATTGAAAAAATACATCATGTTTGGTAAAGTGGGACCCAGATCAGAAGAGGGCTCTGCAAGAGGTTCACAACTGTGCTGCTAACAGACATATCATTTAGACACAAAGCTTATTAGATCTTATGCTACTCAGGTACTCCGGGTTTGGCACTGTAGGGTCAGCAATGGACTGCAAACAACAAGGTCAGTGGTTCAAACCCACCAGCTCCTCCTTGGAAAAACCTATACTGGGTCATTATGATTCAGAACCAACTAAACGGCACTTAGTAACAACAACATGTTACTCATTGTAAATATGGTGGGAAAAGATATTGTGAGACACAGTAAGCCCCAATAAGAAAATCACAAACTAGATCCCTACGGACTGTTGCAAGACTATCTTACCACAAAGACTGTACCTAGCATGGTATTGGGCCTCAGCAAAAAAGAAAGCATCTGTCCAAGGAACATCACATGATCACAAAGCAGAGCAACTCTCCATTAGTTGGGTTATGTCAGATGTGCTAAGTTATAATGTCAGATAGGCCCAACAGAAATTCATCATATGATGGAATTGGATCTTTGATACTGAGCAGGAGCAGAGCCAGAAGGCACAATACATGTACTGCATGAGGAGACAGTCAAATCCTCCACCCAAATGTCATCAACCTTTGTTGCATTGGGGGCTCAACCTCAGCTTACACCTATGACCCATGGAAGGTACCTCAAGGAATGATATAAAAAAATAGCAGAACTTGGTTTACAAATGTGTTATATCTATAGTCCCACTCAGGGATGGCCATGGTGAGATCAGTAAGAAGAAATTCCCTCAATGAACAGAGTTCAGGCAGCATATCTAGTTATTTACTTTGCATGGAAAAAGAAATATCCTCAGGGAAAATATACTTGAACTATATGGCAATAACCACAATTTGGACTAAGTAGCAACAACCACAATTCAAATTATGGTGCTGAAGAAGAGTATTAAAAGTACTATGGGCTGCCAGAAAAACATACAGATAAGTGTTGGAAGAAGTACAGCCTCAATGCTCCTTGGAAGCCTGGATGATAAGACCTCATCTTTCATACATTTGACATACTATCAGGAGGGACCAGTTCCTGCAGAAGGACATCATTCTTGGTAAAATGGAAGGTTACCAAATAGGACGAAAACATGAAGTGGAAATGAAGTGTCGAAATCTTTGAATCTCATGTCAATGCCCACACAAGTACACTTCCCTCATAGGAGATACTACATAGCCTAGTACACAGAATGACTCATCCAGTTTACATGAACCAATCTCTGTCATTGACCAACCCTGGGATGGCAAAATGGGCTCTTAGGGTACATCAGTCACAACCATAATCTGGAGAAACAAGATTTCCTCATCTCCATAATTGTTAGTTGTATCAAGTGAATAAGTCCATGTATGCAGTAAAGCCTCAGTAACTGTTCATATGAGTATCATTCTCATCAATGTTACCTGGAGTATAAACTATTACAAGGCAATATGTAACTATGAATGGAAAACCTTAAATATGTTCATAACTTTCCTTATAAGCAGTGATAAATTCCATTCTTCAGAACTTTTTCTAAGAAAATAGAAGTTTGCAAAATGTACTACAAGATCTTCTTATTAATGTTATTTATATTTACAAAAGATTAAATACAATATAAACACCAGCAGATGGTTGATTGGCTAAATGTATTATTTCATGTCCAAAAAATAATATCATGTGCAGCTTCCTGTTAGATAATTAAGAACATATATTAAATGTAAAAATCAGGACTTATGAGGCAAAATTATACCAATTTAGTTTCAATGTGTGTTTATATTAGAAAAATTAAGTGATAAAAATTTTAAATCATGTAGCATATATAATGAAACCTGTGAGAGCCTGAACTCACCCAACAGGAATGCCTTGCTTTTCCACATCTCACAAGTTTTCTGCCTTTGACAGGGTGCAGTTATTACTTTTCTATCACTCTGTATTTAATGGAAAATATTTGAATTTTTCTATCTCTGATAGGTTTTTGCATTACACAGATTCTGACTTTCACAGATTTTACTTTATTACATTGAAGTAACAAAATACAGCATCTAAATGAGTCCTGCTATCATGCTAGAGGATAAAACACTGGACTGCAAGGCACAAGGTTGGTGGTTCAAACCCACGAGCTCCTCCTTGGAAACACTATACAGGGTCACTGTGAGTCTGAACCAACTCCATGGCACTTACCAACACAATAACCTATCACAGAGTTCTGCAAACTCAGAAAATGGTGAAATAAAATAATTGATTCAATTCTGAAAGGATACTAATAGAAAATAACAATACCTGTGAAGATGTCACTGGAATAGATTGTTGAGTTGACTTCTCTGAAATCATACCGATGTTGTACCCCACTTCTCCCTTTGTGATGTGATGTGGAGGCTCCTCCCAGGATACACTGAGAGAGTATGGTGAGAGAGGAAATACTGAAGGAGGGATCATGAACACAGGCACTACAAAAACAAAATAATGAGTTCTGTACTTACACATCTTAAGTATGAATTCACAAATTTATTCTTCTTTCTGAAATATCCCTTTTCCCTTTTCCTTATCAAATATTTTATTCAAAATATATATATATACTGGTGTATATAAAAATATTCACATTTTTATATTATCTGCAAAACTGTTCCCCATCTTCACCTCACTAGCAAAAATGTTTTCTGATTACAAAATAAAGAAATATAGCAATTTGCTGATGGTCATAATGGTAATTAATGGATTACTGAGCAGGAGACTCTAGGCCTTAGGAAGTATTTGAAAGGAGAACTCATACAAACAGAATATGTCTCAGTCCACAATATTTAGAACAATGCACATTGATGTACTGTGCTTCCTGAGTAAAGAAATAGTCCATTACATAAAACTGGTATTATTCAAAAAAAGGTAAATTGGAAATGCTCTAAAAAACATTTTAAGTTTTTGATAAATCTTGTAGAAATATTCAGGATATAAATACAAATATATTCCCCCCTGCCATTCTTGAGATCTTAATATGGATTTTAAATGTGCTAACCAAAGGTATATTATCAAAGGACCTCATCACACTTCCATTAGTCAGTGACCCATAAGATTATGAGGGTCCAGTATTACAATTTCACCTATTATTTTTCATTCCTGACCTTGATTTTCCCCTTCCAGAATGCCATGCCTCATCACTTGTGCTATCATGGTACTATTATTTGTCCAAGAAGGCTGGTAGTCATTAAAAGATGCTCAAGCACAGTGCACATTTTATTTATGCAATGATTCCCTTGAACATCAACCTAAAAGTATCCTCATCCTCCACAGTTCTTACAAATTTAGGTCAGGGCTTGAGTCTCTTTGGCTACCCATAAGTTCGAAACATAACAAGCGTATATATTTTTTCGAAATGTGCATGTAATTTGATGTGTTTTCAATGTCAAGACTGAGGTGGAGAATTTTAAATCTTGCTTGCTTTAATGATGATATCTGATGAAAAGTGTAAAACTTTGCCTCCATTTCTTATCAGACTGACAACTGCTCCTAAACACGTCTGTGTGTTACAGATTTTGATGTCTAGGTTTCTGTAAATATGAACCATTTAGTACCTAAACTCTTCATTTGAGTGAAAAAAATTATACATGATGTTAACCCACTTCAAAATCAGAAACACATCCATACTTTTAGTAAACATTCATCCACAAAATATAAATTCAGCGATTCATCCCTCTTTCCAATCTCTGAAGCAATAGCTAAAGCATTTACTTTTGTTGCCCCTAAAACTAACTTCAAATACTTTACGATCTTGAATTATTTACATAATCAGTTCATACATTTAAAATTTCCCTGAACTACTGGACTACTAACTGCAAATCCACCTTATCCAGGGTCATTATGAGTCAAAATCAACTCAAAGGCACTTAAAAACAATAGCAACATGCAAGTTTGTAAATTTTGCTTTTCAAAATGTACCTTGTTGTTGTTGTTGTTATGTGCCGTGGAGTTGGTTCCGACTCATAGTGACCATGTACAGGATTTCCGAGGCTGTAAATCTTTACGGGAGCAGAAAGCCTCGTCTTTCTCCCGCGGAACAGCTAGTAGTTTCGAACTGCTGACCTTGTGTTTTGCAGCCCGATATGTAACCACTACGCTACCTTAACACTGCTGAATTTAATTTGAGACAATACTTTCACTCAGGCGTTTTAAAAGTAGCATTCAAAGCCTAGATCTTTACCTGATTCTCCTGTTCTTTCTGACGTCCATGTAGAAGATATACTACCAGCCATATTCATAGCTAAGACTCTAAATTTGTATTTGGTATATGGCTCCAATCCAGTGATGACTGTGATTGTTTGAAGAGGTTGTAAAGCATTTTCATTGGCCGAAAATGTGCGAGGATTGAACCAGCACTGTTCTGACAAACTGTATTTTTTGCAGGCATGGTTTCTCCATTAGAATTCAATCTTTTCATGTACAATTCAATCTTATAATTATCCCTAGAAAAGTGAAACAGTGAACCAAATTAGGCAAATAGATCTGATTGGAAGGGGTCAGGGGTAGGAGTAGGGATAGGTCAGTCAATGAATGTTGGGTTTTCATTCTTCTTTTGAAACAATTTCTTCCATTTCTTTAGTAATCTCTGTAGGTACTTAGACAACAAACTGAAGGGTACATGAATTATCAAATACTACTAAAAACACTTAACAACAACAACAACTAAAATCAAAGATATCATGTTAAGGACTAAGGTACACCTGATCCAAGTCCTGGTATGGTCAATTGCCTTATGTTCATGCAAAACCTGGAAAACATACAAGGAAGACCAGAGAATGATTGAAGCATTTGAATCATGGTGTCAGAAGAGTGAACAAAGTTATCTTGGAGGAAGTACAGTCAGAACGCGCCTTTTGGGCAAGGATGGTGAGTTTTCGTCTTATGTACTTTAGGCACATTGTCAGGAAGGACCAGTCCCTGGAAAGGAAGACTGCTTTGTAAAGAAGTTTCAGCAATACAGAAAAGGACTCTCCAGGAGACAAATTGCTACACTGGCTACAACGATGGGCTCAAACATTAGGATGATTGTGAGGATGACACAGGACCAGGCAGCTTCATTCTGCTGTTCATGGGGTCGCTTTGAGTAGGTAACAACCCATTGCCACCCATTAACAATAAATACGAGATACACTCATGGAAAAAAACAAAAATCAAAAGCAGACATGTACAAACACAAAATAATTAACTCTATGATTGGTAATTTCAGTGTTTTTCAAGATGGATAGTCCTAATTTCCCTAAGAATGGCTAGTTATTTGGGTGAATGTGAACATTGTACATTTTCAAATTTAGAGATTCTAATTTGACTGTTTATTTAAAGGTGTCCTGGTATGGCTGTAGGATAAACACTGCATGGCTAACTGCAAGTTCAGTGGTTCAAACCCACCAGCTACTCCTCGGAAACCCTATATAGGGTTGCTATGAATTAGAACTGACTCGATGGCACTTAACAACATTAAAGGAGACCTGGTGGCACAGTGAGTTGAGTTAGACTGCTAACTGCACAGTTGGTGATTCAAATCCATTAGCTGTTCTGTGGGAGAAAGATAAGACTGCCTGAGCCAGGTAAGACATCACAGAAACCACAGAAAGGTATCAGTCACAGAAACCCTATGGAGCAATTCCATTCTGTGTGAGTGGGCATCAATCCAACAGCAGTGCACCCTGTTTACGTAAACCCTGTTTACATAAATGTTTGAATATTATAGTGTATTTCTATCAAGTCTTATAATATTAAAAAGTCTATGTAAGATTTTCCCCTTAATATTAAATTACCAAAACCCTATGAATGTGTGCCTGGCCCATATAACTAAAGTTCAATCATCTGAACACAAAAATTAACTTAATGGAGTCATCTTATTATATATACATTTAAAAAATGATTTTTGCATCATATTCTTGCTTCAGAGAGGAAAATTTACTCCTTATGTGTGCTCTAACTTGTGACACAGTCAAATATAATGCATTTCATAAGTGAGTGTCAAATTATAAACATCATTTCTATGGTGGCAGATGTCATTAAGAGCAAAGATAATACTAGCCTTTTAAGGGGTAATTCAATTGAATGGATTTTTTTTATTATTAGATTAAAAGAAATACAGTTTTTCCACTAACCAGGAGAAATAGAATCTTTAATCTTTAGAGATCTTCAATTATATAGATATCCTGCAGTTATAACCATGAATACCAGACTCTTGGTGCACAATTCCAAATTCCTGTATTTTCATTCATGCTTTGCCCCAAAATGAGAAATCCAGGCCTCTGCTTACTGTTTGATCCTCGCTGTAAAGATGTGTTCCCACTTTCGAGCTACTGCATCCATAGATGTAGGTCAAGTTCATCAAATTGTATCAGATTACTCTTTTTTTCCTCTTCTTTCCTCTTCTAGTTGAAATCTGATCATCCAGCCATTGAAGCCAGGTCAAGCGGGTATTATCTGCAAGTGTGGGTGTTCTTGTGCATATGCCCTCTCTTCTTATCCACTGGACACTTCACTTTCCACTCTAGTCCTCTGTGGCTATGCCACTGACTCTGGGCCTACAAGTCCCCAGGTCTTGCCACATTGCTGGCTAACCAGGTCTCCACCAAGGTTCACAGGAGTCTATTGAACATTATAGGGCTTAGCTCGCAGCTTCTTTGCTGGTTTTCCCTCACTTCCCCTTATTGGTGACCAATATGGTCACCAGTCAGAGTGCATGTCTGCTTGTGTATTCCCATTGAATCTTAGTCTTGAAAGGAGGTTTGCTCTGAGGGGACCCAACCGCTTGCCTTGATGGATCCTGGGTGAGCAATTTGCTTGTTCTTGTAGTAGCCAGTCTTTCTTTCAAGTAATATCTTCTGTTCTAGCTGCTCCAGGCTGGTCTGCTTGTCCTTTCAAATGGAAATTTACCACTTCAAAAGATTCTGGATGAGGGTGAGGATTCTCCCTATGGTCTTATGTAATACAGACGCTCCACATGAAGCCTCCTTCACTGGGCATGTTGTAGCCCCATTTTAGGTATTCCAATTAGTTATAGGCAGAAGATGGACTTACAAGCTTTCTATGGTGATATTTCTGGCTATTTCTTTCTGTCCTTGTCAAGTGTCTATTTTATAACGGTATGGGAGGGAAACCAAGATTCAAAAGACAGCCAAGCTTCTTAACATTGTTTCCCCCCTTTTGCCCTTTCCAACCATGCTTCAATCCCTGTATCCCAGAGCCCTGTAGTTCCAAGGTTGTGCATACATCATATTTACCTCTGTCCCGCTTAGCCCTTGCAAACCTGCTTGAATGTTCTCCCATCTGCCTTGTTTTTCCAGTTCCCTGCCCCTTCCCCAGCACCAAACTATCCTGTGTCTATTCCCTATCCTGTGTTCCACCTTCCACTCCCTCCCTACAACCCACTCCCCACATCCCCATAACCAGCAAAGTATCCACCCTCTCCTTTTAGTATGGGTTCTTTTTCTCAGTTTTTTACAACACTGGTCCGATGTTGTATTTCTCCTTTTGTGACTGACTAATTTCACTCCACATAATGTCCTCAAGGTTCATCCATGTTTTGTGGTGACCTGCAGCTTCCTTGTTATTCTTCAAGGTAGCATAATTTTCCATTATGTGTATGTACCAAAGTTTGTGTATCCATTCTTCCATAAATGGGAACTTAGGTTGTCTCCATCTTTTTGCTATTTTAAATAGTACTGCTATGAACATTAGTGTGCATATATCTACTTGTGTAATGGCTGTGCTTCTTGTTAGAAAATACCAAGTAGAGGAATTGTTGGATCATAAGGTATTTCTATTTCCAACCTTCTGAGGAAACTCCATATTGTTTTCCAGAGTGGTTGGACCTTTTTGAATTCCACCAGCAATGCAGGGGAGTCCTAGACTCTCCACATCCTCGCCATCATTTATTGTCCT
>NW_006408527.1:474040-483647 GCF_000296735.1 Chrysochloris asiatica | reverse complement strand
GACATGGGAAGAAATGTAAGGATGAAAATGACAATAACTGTAGCATTTATGAAGGCTTGCAGCATCTGCAAAATGTAATGCAACCCCAATAGGTCAGACTCTACAAGAAGAAACTACTTGTTAAGAAATTTGAATGATTACATGACCAGGATGGGCATATATATTTGGATAGAAATATTGTATGAAATTATTTATAGTATAAACTATAGTATGGTGATGGTGCTTGTGTACCTGGAGTTGGTTCTGACTCAAGCGATCCTTTATAGGTTTCCAAGGCTGCAAATCTTGAAAGGAACGGAAACCCTCATCTTTAAGCAGAGCAACTGCTAGATTTGAACTGCTAATCTTTCAGTTAGCAGTCCAGTTCATAACTCACCACACTGCCAGAGCAAACTATTGCATAGTATGAAGCATTTGAAATGGTATAAAAATGATATGCTTTAATGCTGTGATGGAGTCCTGGTGTGACACTGCAGGATCATGCACTGGACTGCAAGGTCAATTTGAACCACAAGGTCAGTGGTTCAAACCCACCAGGTGTTCCTCAGAAACCCTACACAAGGCTGCTATAAATCAGAACTGACTACACAGCACTTAACAAAAACAACAACAATGCTGTTATAGAGTCCTGGTGTGGCAATGTGGGATAAGCACTGGACTGTTAAATTATCATGTTGGCGGTTCCAACCCACCAGCTTCTCCTTGGAAATGCTATGGATGGTCTCTGTGAGTTGGAACCAACTCCAAGGCACATAACAAACACAATGCTGTCATTTAAAAAAAAAAAAATAAATGATACTCATCTTAAGCTGGTATTTTTCCTTGCTTGGGATAATAACTGTCTTCTTCAATCACCAACTTGTAATTGCAGGACAACATTCACAGCTCTTTAACCAACACAAAATTGTGATATTGGCTGATGCCTCATACAGTCTGTGGTATGTCTCATCGTGTACCATACACCAAAGTTGCACAGAACTGCTTGAGTTTCCTGAGTGTACTTTATTTTCTTATACCTCCATGACTTTTCACACACAGTTTCTTCCACAGGGCCACTCTCCTTCCACTACAGTATGTATATGGTTAATGCAGCTTACAAGTTGTTGTTATTAGGTGCCATTGAGTCAGTTTCAACTCATGGCTACCCTATGCACAATAGAATGAAACACTGCCCAGTCCTGTGCTATCCTCACAAGTGTTACACTTGAGCCCACTGCTATTGCCACTGTGCCAATCCATCTTGTTGGGGTCTTCCTGGTTTTTGCTAACCCTTCACTTTATAAGCATGATGTCTTTCTCTAGAGACTGGTCTCTCCTGATAATATTTCTGAGCTATGAGAGATGCAATCTTACCTTCTTATTGTGAATCTTTCAAAGGTTCTCAGTCACCAACATTCCTGCCACCAGAAACAGGATTGCCTGCCTTCACATCCCTACTGATGTATTCTTAATAAGTCCTAGAGAAACAATGGTTAAGTGTTCATCTACTAACTGAAAGGTTGGCAGATAGAACCCACTAAACTGCTTCTGGAAGAAAGATATAGAAGTTGGCTTCCATAAAGATTACAGCCTTGAAAACGCTATAGGGTAGTTCTACCCTGTCCTTGGAGTTCTGATGTGATGCTGCAGGATAATGCACTGGACTGCAAGGTCGGAAAAATATTCATTGGTCTATTCATTCATTAAAAAATGTCTTAGTCCATGTTTATTGTTGACTAGGAACTGTTCCACCTGCTAAAAATACACAGATGGAAAGAATAGATCTTGAGAGATAGGTAAGGAAACACAATCTCATACTTAAGAGGGGATATGCACTGTGGGTTAATGCATTGGACTACGAAGTTGGTTCAAACTCACCAGCCACTCCTTGGAAACCCTATACAGGGTTTCTATGAGTCATAACTGACTTGATGGCACTTAAGAACAACAACAACCCTGTTCTTTGGGGTTCCTATGAGTTGGAATCAATTCAACAAGCAAAACTATTTCTGATTCAACATTTGATATATTATAATTTTTACTTACTTATCAACTACTGTTGTTGTTATGTACTTGTTGAGTTGGTTCCTACCCATAGTGACCCTGTATAGGGTTTCCCAGAAGCAGCTGGTGAGGTTGAATGACCAACGTTGTGGTTCAAATCGACTTTGTAGTCCAATACATTAACCCACAGTGCATATCCCTCTTAAGTATGAGATTGTGTTGCCTTACCTATCTCTCAAGATCTATTCCTTCCATCTGTGTATTTTTAGCAGGTGGTACAGCTCCAAGTCAACAATAAACACGGACTAAGACATTTTTTAATGAATGAATAGAACAATGAATATTTTTTCATTCATATTTGCTCAGTTTTTATACTAACAGTGTTAATATTAATAAGAAGACTTATAAAATATTGCTTTTCACCTTATCTTTTGCTTTCTTTCTTTTCTCTCTACCTCTTTTATTTGTTTCTCTCAGAAGTACTGAATCATCTTACCATTTGTTACATTGGTTCCTTGATATATTTTGGAATGATAAATGATAAAATAAAAGTAGAAAAAAGTAATGAAGATAGAAATGGAATCCCAGGATTCATTAAGATATATTGTCATCTAATATGTTAAATGTCTTTGTGATATAAGCAATGGTTGTATGTAGAAATGATCATCCTCTAGTTTTACCTGTCAGAAAATACTACTCTGTTGTGATCCAGAGGGTTTTTTTCATGAGCTAATTTTCTGATGGAGATGACCAATATTTTCTTCCTAGTCTGTCTTTGTCTAGAAATTCTGCTGAAATCTGTCCACCATGGTTGCTTTGCTGGTATTTGAAATGTCAGTAATGCCCAGCTTCATAGCAGTATATAAACCATCACAAAATGACAAGCTATCAGGTGGTCAAAGATGAGTCACCAGGTTGGAGGTCTCTCAAAGTACATAGTGGCAATAATAAAGGCTCAAACATACCAATGATCATAAAGGATTTCTCTGTAATAAAATTTATAGGTTGTCTCCCTACTTCTGTCACTCTTCAAAAGGAAGAGTGACTTACCTGGTAGAGAATTTGGAAAAAGATACAAAGTATGCTCAGATCAGCCCATTGTTTTTTCTTTCATCTCATTGTCTACCTACAGGAGAAAAGGTATATGTTCCAATATCCATGACAGGTGTTTATCATTAACTAGAGTCCTGCTGTGGTGCTGTATGATAAGTAATTGACTGCAAGTTTGGTTTGAACTGCAAGGTCAGCAGTTCAAGCCCTCCAGCTGCTCCTTAGAAACCCTATATAAGGTCGCTATAAATCAGAACCGACTTCATGGCACTTAACAACAATAACAACAAGACGATTTTTACTTTTAATTTCAATCAGCCTTACTCCAATGTCTAGTACACTTTTTGTTCCAAAGTCATATATATATAATTTACTAACTCCAAAACCCTAAACTGTAAAACCCAACACTAACAAAAAAGTACTCTTTCCTATGATAGCCATTCTTTTCACACCTATGACACCTAAGATACTTTCCCATAGGCAAATCAGATTAGCGTTACAGTATAGATAATATTAGATGCTGATTTTATGTGATTTCCAACATGCTCACTTTAACTTCTACATCTTTCTCTTCTTTTGAAAGCAAACAAAATTACAAGACAGTGAAATTTCATTTAAGAATAGCACTGCATATACCTAAATACATTTTTGAACAGTTAATTATTCAGACTTTAAAATTATTCCATCATCGTTAATGTGATATTGTAAATAACAAGCAATTGACAAGCTTTATGAATGATGTTATACTATAAGTCTAAGTTGGAAACTATTGTGCACTACGTCAGCTAGTAAAAGTTTTTGTTCTAACATGGCATTCTATAATGGTTTCAACCAAATGATCAAACTTGCTTGGAAGACAACACTATTAATTTTCTTTGAAAAGTTCAACGATTTTTCATCTATAATTTCAAATGCCTTTATTTAACACAAAGATTTGTGCTCATTCAGCTGAATATAAGTAGTGTTTCCTTTTCATATTACACATGCTATCCACACACTGGAAATAGAGTAATAAACATAAGGGTATTATTAGAATGATACAAAGTTCTGACAGCATTAACCAATTGTTCTTACTGTTCAAATGCCATCATGCAGATAATTTTCACATCATTAATTATAGTGATTGTCAAGAAATGCCAGAAGTGGCATTTTTTTGAAAAATAAGGTTTTAGGAAATAATACTTTGTGTAATAGGATTATATAAATGCCTGATTAGTGAATGAATACACATTTATTATGTAAGAAAGTATTATTTGGATTCAATATTAGCTTAATCATGTAAAAAAAGCAAGAGCATTGTATTCAGATGAAATATTGCATAAAACAGAACACAATATATTACTACCAAAAACGTGTCTCTGTATTTAAGGGTAGTATTGATAGTTTTAAGTTTAAATCTTGCTTTTGAACAAAGCTGTATTGAGACTAAGGTAACCCCAATTCATACCATAAGAGACAGTACAACCAGGAGTAGCGGAAGAATTCAAAAATTTGAATCCAATGTATTAGAAATGTTTGATAGGTGCCCTTTAATTACCAGTCATTTTCAAAATCACTTTCAATATTTTTATAACTCTTTCTTCCTCTGTCATAAAAGTTTAAGTTTCAGGACACCTGGATCATGCTGATATTTGGAAGAAAATAAACATTCTAGTAGCAGGTTTTTAGGATGCTTTGCCAACATGGCAGATGTAGACAGATGTTCATTTCCCTTTGCAATCTGCAGCATGAAGTTCAGAGTTTCCATTAACTTCATGAAGACTTGGGATATTAAAGAGACATTTAGAGCTGAGATAAAGTAATGAACAGAATCAACTAGGTGCAAGTCAAGTGGAATTAGGTGCAAAATATAACCCACTTTGACAGAAACATAATATGCTATGCAAAACTTTTAAAGTCAGTCAGTATGCTGAAACAAGACATCCTTCTAACCATGTAACTTTATGGAACTGCAGTTTAAAACAAGACATCCTTCTAACCTTCTAACCATCTAAACTTATGGAACTGCAGTGTTTTGACATAGTTAATACATTGTTTTGCTATGGATGTTCAACTCGAATTTTGGAAAACTGAGGATTAAACCAATAAGAAAAACTCCAAACTTGATTTAAAATCACTTTTCCAACGATTCTTAAAATTAGTTTGTAGCTAAATATAACAGGGAACAAAACTCAGGGCTGAAAGTATGAAAAAAACATCTTTTTGTTTTCAGGGAAATTGTGTATAAAATGTCTGAGTAAATCTTTTAAAGGACCATGCTGTTGTTGTTATTAGTGTTGTTGAATTGGTTCTGATTCATAAAGACCCTGTATAGGGTATTCAAAGAATGGCTGGTGAGCTTGAAGCGCCAACCTTGTGGCAGTCCAGTGCATTTGCCCAACAGTGCCATACAGTAGACTTCATTGATTTGATTTCTAAAAGCTTTTGCAAAATGTCCACAAATGTTACACGTGCAAAGATAGACTTCTCTTTATTCCCATACTTCCTCTTTTGAATTAAGTTCATATTGTGGCTTATCTTTTTTAAAGGAATAATACATGTATAAAATTGTATTATTTGCCTAAATATTGCTTTGATTCAAACGGGAAGAAAAAAATTAACTTTTTTACCTGAGAATTCAGAAATTTGAATCCATTACAATAGAAATATTTGACAGAAGCCCTTTAATCATTATCCCCAGAGATAAATATAGATAAAAATTTGTTATACATTTTTTAGCATTTTTACACATTTTAAATGAGTGTATTCTAATTCTTCTCACTGATTACTTTTATTACTCTTTGGTTGCCTTAAAGGTACCATTATCATTTTCCATGTCTTAAAAAGATAAACTATGTTATAATTTTACAATTATACTCCCGACTTGATGGCAAACATCAATAATATTGTTGAGAAGTTCTGTCAAGTCGGTTTCACTTCAGAGCAACCCCATGTGACAAAGTAAAACTGAGCGTATGGTTTTCTAGACTATATAAGGTAGCAAGTTCTTTTCTCCCATGGAGCCACTGAATTGGTTCAAACCTTTTAATTAATATCCAAGTACTTAACTATTGCGCCACAAAGGTTCTTTATTTAACAACATTCTAGGGTTCTAATATTCTGTGCACCATAACTTATTAAAATGTTTTCATGTTGCTGAACATCCAGGTGGTTTACAATTATTTTGCTATTACAAAGGACACAGGCAGAGGCTTTCAAGTGTGAGTCGCTATGGGTCGGAATTGACTCAACGGCACTTAACAACAACAACAACTTGAAATAAATTCTTTAAAGTAAGTTTGCTGAGTTTAATGGCAAAATAAAAATATGAGGTTTTTCATACTGTTGTTGTTAAGTTATTAAGGGCAGTCAAGTCAGTTCTGACTCATAACTGTCCTATACCGGGTTTCCAAGGAGTGGCTGGTGGGTTTGTACTGCCAACCTTGTGGTTTAAACTGACCTAATGGTCCAGTGCTTATCCTACAGCAGCACCAGGTTCATATACTTTAACAATTTAACTTCCCTGTAACGTTGCACCCACGTAGATACTCCAATAATTGATGAAAATTGCAGTGTCACCACATCCTAATCATTATTAGATAATAACATTTTTTCCTAATCTTTGAGAATTTGGTAAGTATTAACTGGTACGGTGTTGTGGTTAATGTGCTGGACTACAAGGGCAGTTTGAATCTCAGGGTAGGCAGTTCAAGATCACCACCCACTCTTCGGAAATCCTATACAGGGTCTCTATGAGTTGGAACTGACGTGAAGGCAGTAAAACAACAAACAACAACAACTGGTATCTTATTTTCACTGGATTTCTGTGACTGCTAGTGAGAATTTTAATTGTCTCTCTGCCCCAAATTCTCTATGCTGACAGAAGAAATCACAACAATATTTATCATCAGTGTCAAAGAGCTTAAGGAATGTATCAATTGACAGACTGTTATAGCTTTCCATCCCCAAACCCTTAAACTCACTGTATGGGTATTGATCTTCAGTTGTGTATATTTCAAAACCATTCCTGAATAAACTGTAAGAAAGCCAGTGGGCGTTTGCAGAATCAGGTGGACTCCAAGATAGATTGATAGTCGAGAAGAACTTTGAACTTGTCCTCTGGGTGGAGGTTGCTGGGATGGAGCTAGATTACAAGGGAAAGAGCAATTACCAGCCAAGACAATCAATAAACACACAAGTAACTGAAGTAAGATATCCAGCAAAGAAGGCTTTCTGAGTCAGCATTACTTTATCAAGCAGACATGCAGTTTACCATGACATTAATAAACAAAAGTTGTGCAACAAGTGTTCTCTTAGAATTTTATCTATGAGAATTAAACAAATTCATAGTTCAAAACAGCAGATATAAATGCAATTGGGGGAAAAACAGAAGATTTTTGCATTAAGCACTTCTTTCATTTCTTCTTTTTAGAAGCTATCCAAGGATATATAACATTTTCTTCCTCCTTAATTAACTTAACAGTTGACATAAATAAGTTCCACTGAAACTTGACATTTAGTTTAGTTAGGAGCATAATTTTTAGATTTTTAAGAGGGAGTTTCCATTCCATTAAGCACACTGACTCTTCTTGCCTCACAGAGCATGATGCAAAAGAAAGCAAAATATTTGGTCATACAAGTAGCTGTAGATGTTAAATAGTTTAAATATTAGCAGGAAACAATTTCAATACACTACGAGAATACACAGACACTAGTTAAGGTGTTTTCAGACATGTAAGAACCACGTATGTAGCTTACTATTTTAGAGCTATTTGAAACATATATCATGAAAATATTGTCTCATACATTTTCCTTCTCCCTTTTTTTTCTGACAGCAAGGCTTCATTTTTTTTTTTTTTTTTCAGAACATGCAAAAAATTAAAGAAGAGAAATGTCACGCTATTTGTAAAAATGGCATGGGGCCATAACTGGTCTTCTCCCGTTTCATAAGGGAAAAAGGCAGAGAAACCCAACATCAGCTCAAAGCTGATTCCTATGAGAAGGCCAGACATGCCTCCGCCGGCACCATCCTCCACCCATTTTTGACACCAACCATCCCTCCCACAGCACTCTACTTCTCTGCTAGTCTTAATAACCCACTGCATTGGCCACATACCGCTCACAGACAATGCTCACCATGATGGACTTATTAGAGAAGTTGTTGTTGTTTTTGCTTCTAAGTACCATGGAGTCCCTTCGGACTCAGAAGCCTTGTATAGGCTTTCCTAGGAGCTGCTGGTGGGTTTGAATTGCTGATTTTATGGTTAGCAGCCCAGTGCATATCCTAGAATATCACACCAGTACTCCATTTAGCGAAACTAATAGAGTACGATTCAAAATCAGAAACAATTCAGGATACAGCAGTTCTCTGGTCAGCAGCGGCTCTTCTCAGCCTTATCGCTGGTACACATTTCTGATTTTTTGTCTATCAGCCACATGGCCTCTTGGCCTCTGTCCTGCTGGAGCAAGCATTACAAAGCTCCTTAAGCTCTGTGGATAAATGTCCAAAGGGCACCAAATTCTGCAAGCCAGCTTTCTGCCTGAAAGCACTCAGCCTCACTCAGTCTGTGGACTGGGAATCCTGCTGCTCTGTCTCTCTGTGCTATTGACTTTGATGTTGAATCTCTCACTGCTGCTTCTCTGTACAGGGATTTTGAGGTCCAAAGGACTAGTGCTTTGTGCCTGGCTCTTCTTGACGATCCTGGAATCATTGGTTCCTGCTTCCAAATGGTTCCCTTTAAACCTATGGTAAAACTAACCAATCCCTGTGTTAGAGTCCCATACATTCTATTTTTATGGTTTTACCCGATCATTTGGAGTCCCGGTGTGATGCTGCAGGATAATGCACTGGACTGCAAGTTCAGTTTGAGCCTCAAGGTTGATGGTTCAAACACACCAACCACACCTCAAAAATCCTACACAGGGTTGCTATGAGTCAGACCTGACTCCATGGCACTTAATAACAATGACGACAACCCAATCATTTGGTGGGAGTTACAAAGACTGGACACAAGAACCATATCAAGTAAATTGACTGTACTACACTATTTTTAATGGCAGGCAACCATCAGTTTATATACCCTCTTCTTACTTAATGAGATGTACTAATACATTATTTTAAAGAATCATAATCTCTTCAAGGTTGTATCTTCTGCATATCGTAGGTTGTTAAGGAGTCTTCCTCCAATCCTGATGCCATGTTTTTCTTCATAGAACCCAGCTTCTTGGATTATTTGCTCAGCATACAGGTTGAATAAGTATAGTGAAAGAAGACAACCTTGTCGCACACCTTTTGTAATTTTAAAACATTCAGTGTTCCCATGCTCTGTTTGAACAACTGCCTCTTGGTCCAGGTACAGATTCCTCATGAGCACAATTAAGTGTTATGAAATACTCATACTTTGCAGTGTTGTCCATAGCTTGTTATGATCCACACAATCGAAAGCATTTGCATAGTCAATAAAGCACAGGTAAATATCTTTCTGATAGTCTCTGCTTTCAAGCAAGATCCATCAGACATCAGCATTGATATTCCTCATTCCACCGCCTCTTGTGAATCCAGCTTCAACTTCTGGAAGTTCTCTGTCAATGTATG
>NW_006408527.1:435955-473038 GCF_000296735.1 Chrysochloris asiatica | reverse complement strand
CCCCAACGAGATGGATTGACCAATTGGCAGCATCAATGGACTCAAGTGTGGCAATAGTAGTAAGGTTGGCCCAGGATCGGGCAGTGTTTCATTCTACTATGCATAAGGTTGCTATGGATTGGTGCCAACTTGATAGCACCTAACAACAATCTCTTCACATTTTTTCATTCAATAAGCATTGAACAGCATAGGTTACTATGTCATCTTTGTTTTAAAATAATTAATCCTTTTTTTGGGGGGAAAAAAGTGTGCACAGAATTGAATCAATTGTTTAAACTTTTGTAGTTGTTAGGTGCCATCGACTCAGAGACTTTTTGCATAACAGAACAACATACTGCCCAGTCCTGCACCAACCTCACAAATGTTGATACACTTGAGCCCACTGCTGCTGCCACTGTACCAGTTCATCTCGCTGAGGGTCTTCCTCTTTTTCACTGACCCTCCATTTTACCATGCATGATGTCCTTATCCTGGGACAGGTCCCTCCTGATATTTAGCCAAAGTTGAACAGACATATTGTCTTGGCTTCTAAGGAGCATTCTGGTTGTATTGTTTCCAACAACTGATGAAATCATCACCAATATTTTTTATGTGCAATAGCTGCAATTATTGTGTGACTCTGAAAAAGGGTGATTATGTGCTCAAATTGGGCAATTTAGAGACAGTTTTTTAAAGGATCAGTTTTCAAAGGGGCAGGACAAGTACAATGAAACCTAAAGTATTAATAAAATACTCTGAGATATGTTAACAACCAAGTTCTTATATTATTTAAGTGGAGGTTGTCAAAGACAATCCAAAGTTCAGTTATTGTAAATTCACAAGACTCAGTATATATTTGAGTCATATCCATGGCCAATATTTGTTATAACAAAAAGGTAAAGAGTTCAACAAAGGGGAATGGTAAATGGAGCAAAGTTCTAAGGAAACAAGGTACTTGGTTTCAAAGGTTCTCTCCAGTGGAGTTGTAAATGTTGTCAAATAGGGAAGTTCATTAGAAACTCAGTGTTCACTGTTTTTATTGGGCTCTGCTCACATAGGCAGTCCCTGCCTAGCACAGGCCAAAATTTTCAGACTCCCAAAATGTAATGAATGCATGTGTTTGGCATGAATCAAAATACAAAAGTTTTATTTTCAAAGAGTTTAAATTGCCAACTTTGTGGTTCAAACCGACCTTGCAGACAATTACTTATCTTACAGTACCACACCAGGATCCCATGGCTTATAATATGCATACTATATTTCCATAAAATATTCAAGCTAGATACTCTCATGGTTCACTTGTCATTTGTTTCTTTCTATTTTTCGAATTTGCACTGTGATATTCTGTTTCAACTTTTCATTTGCCACATGGCAACAATCAACAGAACACATGATAACAGAACCATTTCCAAATAGTAACCTTATGTATTTGAACTCAAGAGTTAGCCATATTTGGTATGGTCACTTTGATTGATTATACTCTGACCATATTTGATCCTGTCTGTGGATTTGAATTTAAGTCTCTAAACTCTGTTGTTATGATGGAGCCCAAGGCTGTGCCATTGACGTCCTTCTCCAAGAGCCTTGCAATTCATGTCCATTTAGCATTTATTTCGTGAATGATCCTGATGTGGTGCTGTGGGTTAATGTGATGAACTGAAAAACCTGTTTGAAATGCAATATCAGTGGTTCACGCTCACCAGCTAGTCCTCAGAAACCCTATACAGGGTCGTTATGAGTTGGAACTGACATGACAGCCCTTAACAACAACAACAACAACAACAATGGTTATATCTAAAGCTCTGTATGCTTCTCAGAGTTACAGAAGTCATAATTGACCTTTGGGCTATTTTTGTAAGATAGTTATATAGTTTGGGGATGACAAAAAGCAAGGAAGATGTGTCCATTTATTCAAAAAATGTAGAAAATGACTTGTATTGCATGGATACTTCCCTGGCAACAAAAGTTCTTCACACACAAAGGCCCTTCTGAAATGTTTAAAGTTGATTACTTGTTATGACCATCTCTATCTACAGCCTTGTCTGACTCACAGTAGAAATAAATAGCACATGTTTGTGAAATGAGAATTTTCACAGACCTTAAGTTTTTTTATGGTTCAGCACTACTATATGGTGAGTTTGATGGAATTTGAGGGATCAAGAAAAACAATATGACCATGACATAGCTCTGCCCAGCAAGCTATTTACAGGAGTTGATGACTGAAAGCCATGAGGCGGTGGATTCCTCACAGCAGAAGGTCTTCCAGAGGCCAACAGTGCATGGGCTGGCCAGAAAGGGAAAAGTGTATGAAAAACTCAAGGAAGTTGCAGGCAGGGAAGTAGAGAGAGGAAGAGCTTATATATACCTGCAGCAAGATAGGGAGTCTGTAAGTCAGAGAGCTCTGAAGAAAATCAGCATTGTCCTGGTGTGGCACTGTGGGTTAATGCGCCAGATTGCAAAGCCATTTGAAAGGCAAGGTTGGCGGTTCAAGCTCGCCAGCTACTCCTTGGAAACCCTATACAGGGTCACTATGGGTTGGAATTGATTCGATGGCACTTGACAACAACAACAATGTGTGGTGCTGCGGGTTAGCGCTGGACTGCAAA
The DNA here is from genome assembly GCF_000296735.1 of Chrysochloris asiatica. Taxonomy (NCBI): domain Eukaryota; kingdom Metazoa; phylum Chordata; class Mammalia; order Afrosoricida; family Chrysochloridae; genus Chrysochloris; species Chrysochloris asiatica. Next base: position 470,453 of record NW_006408527.1, on the reverse strand, counting down.
GTTGGTTTGCACCACAAGGTTGGTGGTTCAAGCTTACCAGCTGCTCCTTGGAAATTCTATACAGGGTCACTATGGGTCAGAATCAACTTGACAGTACTTAACAACACCATAATCACAGGGGAGTCCTGATGTGCACTGTGGGTTAATGCACTGCACTGCAAGGTCGGTTTGAACCAAAATGTCAGCGGTTCAAGCTCACTAGATACTCCTTAGAAACCCTAATAGGGTCCCTATGAATTGGAACCAACTCAGCAGTATTTAACAACAACAAAAATTTAACTAGAGGGTTTGATACCATAGAATAAGCACTGTATTACTAACTGCAAGGTCAGTGGTGCAAACACACCAGCTGCTCCATGGAAACCCTATGCAGGATTGCTATGAGTTGAAACCGACTTGATAGTACCTAACAACAACAACATAATTACAGGTTTTCCTTTATCTAAGGCTAGCAAATACTGGGACAGTTTCACAAGATATGTAAAGCAGGCAGGCTCTTAGTGGCTAAAAAAATCTGTTTATTTGGGCTGGTTTCAAAACAACAGGATATATATATAAGTTTGAGTTGGTTATGATGGACTTTTTTGGATTAACTTGCTTCACCTCGTTATTATGACATAAGTTGAGGTCAATACACAGAGGTTCCCTTTTACTTAAATATATGACACACTCTAAGAACAAATATAAGGTGCTCTGTTGCTGTAGTGGTTACGGATTGGGCTGCGAACCTTAAGGTCAGCAGTTCGAAACTACCAGCTGTTCCACAGGAGAAAGATGAGGCTTTCTGCTCTCATAAAATTTTACAGCCTCGGAAACCCTGTAAAGGGTTACGATGAGTCAGAAATGACTTCACGGTACATAACCACGACCACCAAGAACAAATATAAAATCCTGGGCATGAGATATCTTGAACCAAAATTAGAAATTTGAGACGTTATCCACATATTTCATCAAAATTGCCAAGAGTGCCTAAGAATGTGTTTGTTGATTCAGTTATAGTTCCTAGTTCGATGCATAAGTAAGTGCCTAGAATCTTAAAAGCTTTCAAGCAGCTATCCAAACATGACTATTTAGATTTCTCTTTACCTGTGACAACAGAGGGAGAAGCAGAGTCAGAAACAGCAGGAGATTATGGACTATGTGGCTAATTGTCTTCATGAACAACTGCCTCTTTTGCCGTGAGATTCAAAAAACTGGATGGTGATGCTTGATATCATTACCAAACTTCTGGATCATAGATACTTAAAGGGGAAATGCAGAATAAAATGTCAAATTCTCATGGACTCTAGAGCCATGAATGCTGGATGAACCCTGTAAACTATTATCCTGAGATAATCTTAGAACTTTATATAAAAAATATCCACTGAAGGACGGTTTGGTTTAACTAGTAAATGGAATCAAAGTGACAACAGCAACTCAAAAATTTATTAAGAACCTTAATGGGCAATGAGTTTATGTTAGTGGGGGAGGGACAACTCAGAAAATGGGGGTGAGAATGCTATAGACCAGAGAAATGTAATGTATGCCCCTGTATTGTATGTGTAGAAAACATTGAATTTGTTTACTGCATTTTTATGCAAATAACAAATTTCTTTTTGACTCTCCGGACCTTTTCTAATTTATGAAAAATAAGGGATGATTGTGTCTATCTTTTAGGATAAAATAAGGAGAGAGAGAAATGTTGCTAGGTAAACTATCAACATTTTTCTCTGTGTTATATATAACAGAGTCTCTATTCTTACATCCCTAAGAATGGGAAAGGACTCCTTTGGTAATTGTTTTTAGGTGTTGTCATGTGGGTTCCTACTCATAGCACCTTATGCACAACAGAACAAAACACTGCCCTGTTTTATGCCATCCTCACAATTGTTGTCGTGTTCGAACCCACTGTTGCAGTCACTGTTGTCAATAATCCACTCTAGTGAGTGTCTTCCTCTTTTTCACGGATTCTCTACTTTGCTAAGCATGATATCTTCTCCAGAAACTAGTCCCTCCTGATAACATGTCAAAGTATGTGAGATGAAGTCTAGCCATCCTTGTTTACTGTCATGACAATGTAAAAAGTTTAGTCATATAAAACTGGACCAAACTGTTAAAACATAAGTGGAAAGCTTAAAATTAAGCAAAGAAAATGAACAAATTGAAAAGCATTCATTCTTGGAAAACTGCTACAGTGTTGAATAAGAACACCTGGAATCTGTGATGTTTTTGTTGAGGGCTATTTACATATCCTTACCTCTATAGCTGCTGTGCATATTAGCTAGAGTAAGGCTAGCTAAGAAGTCTTGGAAGTGCTAGGCTACTAAGTGAAAGGTCGACTGCTTGAGAAAGATATGGGAGTCTGTTTCTGCAAAGACTGAAAACCTTGGAGTCCCTGTGGGACAGTTCTACTCTTATTCTATTGGTCACTGTGAGTCAACACTACCTTGACAGCAAATGGATTTGGAGAAACCAGGCTAAAAGTATATTTGATATTTTTGATACCAGACGATGCCGATTTAACATAGAATGAGAAGCAAAAACCTATAGCTTTGTTGGCTAAATGTGGCAGACTCAGCTGGGAAGAAATGACAATCCAGAATTTTGTTAGCCTGAAAATGCACTCTTAGTTGAGTTGAGAGGTGAATTTGCCATAGAATAAAGACGGAGTTCTTGGCAACAAGAAAGTCATCAAAAGAACAAGGAGGAGATAAACTCTTCACAAATCCCTGTTAGACTGGGAATTATGCAAATGAGGTGAAAAGGCAAGAAAGTCCAGTGAAGCATAAATACTAAATGAAAAACAGAACTAGCTGCAATTTCTAATGCATTCCTCACCCTCACACATATAGAATATCACAAGCCATTTGTTTTGGAGGCATTTGGGAACAAACTCTACCCAGATTATTTCCTTATCACTAAGATTTCCAGACACAGAGGTGACCTCTAGGAAGCCAGGCTAAAAGTAAATATTAAAATTAAGAAAACTGAGTAAAGGTATCAAGCAGCTGCACATAGCAGTGAAGAATATTTCGCACAATTTAATTCCATGCAAGTTACTAAAAATAAAATTTAACAACATAAATGTGTAGTCTTCAACAGAAAATTATAAGACATTTAAGCATCTGATGCATACTCAGGGGAAAAAAAAAAATCAGTCCATAGAAACATACTCTGAGTGTTTTCCAGTACTGAATGAAGCAGTATGTTCAAAATTAAAGAAAAATGTGATCATGGTGACTATAAAAAAATAACTTCTATAAGAAAATAGAAGTTCTGTGTAGAGCAACTATCAGAGATGATCAGTACAGTAAGTGAAATGAAAACTTCACCAAATGGGCTCCATGGTAGATTTGAAACAACAGAATAAAAAGGCAGCAAACTTAAAGAAAGAACAATAGAGAGTATTTTTTAATTCAGCAATGGGATTTATACAATGCAAATTGGATGGAAAATGAGCAGAGTCTCAGAAACATGAAAGAAATACCCAATGTACCATGAAAGAACATGTGTGTACTGGGAATGGGAGCCTCAGACATGAGAAAATACAGAGAAAGGATGTACTGGTCTAAACTTCACACACATTTTATGTAAAATATTAATTTACAGTTCCAAGAAACACAAAGAGTCCTCCCCCCACCAAAAGAGCTAAAATGAACAGAGAGAATACTGTTACCTGATAGTACATGGAGGGGGATTATAATCATTGTTATGAAACAAAATATATGATTCGTTGAATGTAAAACTGATGATCTACCTTGTAAACTTTCACTCAATTCACAATAAAAACTTGAAAAAAAAAAAGAATGGACTTGGGCCCGCACCTCACACTACTGAAAAAAAAATAAAAATGGATCACAGGATAACTTCTTGGAAGAGGGTAGCAAAGCAGGTATAAGATCCTGATCCTCCCTATGTGAAAACCAATAAAAGCAACTACAAATCAATACTCATCCCTTTAAATACTCTGAAAATTTAGGCAAAGGAGTACAGCAAGGAGCCACACACTGAAGCAAAATCGGACACAATTTATACTAAGTGTTAGTCAAAAGGCAAATAAATGATATAAGGATGAATAAAGACAAAGTTTAAATTGTAGAAAATTTACTGCATCCATTCTCCCTACTTCTTCCCCTCTGGTGTTTGCTCTTCTGAACTGCCACAGAGCTGAAACAATGGTTTGCCTGAACCTAAGTTCTAAAAAGGTCAAGGGAAAGAGCAGTGAGCAAAGACTGAAAGCTGTGCCTTTATAATTGCTACTTGCAGAATTTAGCACTTTCTTAAGTACCATGTATATGGGGAATTGAGAAAGTTAACACATTATTAGTCTAATGTCCTGGACTCAAGAAAAATAAATGACAAGGTGCTAGAAGAAACTGAAAATGGTGGTCCCTTCAAAAAGAACAAGATGAAGAGGGAGAAATCAACTCTGTAGAGTCCTGATATTAAACAGATTGTTGTTGTTAAGTGCCGTTGAGTCGGTTCCGACCCATAGCGACCCTATATAAGGTTTCCAAGGAGCAGCTGGTGAGCTTGAACTGCTGACCTTGCAGTTCAAACGTCTATGCAGTTTGGTACATTAATCCACAGCACCACACCAGGACTCCATTAAACAGATTAGAAGAATTTAAAATAGCAACATTAAGTAAATTCAAAGAAAACCACAGACTTAGGGCTATAGTATATGATGCATAAACAAAACAAGAAAATAAATGAAAAGATAAATAGAATATAGATAAATTAATGAAGTATAAGAAGAATGATTAGTTAAAAACCAAAAAGAAATACTAGAATTAAAGATGCAATAACTAAAATAAAAAACATATTGGAATGAATTAACAGCAGATTTGAAGTGGCAGAAAACCAAATCAGTAAGACTTTGGTAAATGAGAACAAGGTATCTGAAATCACAGAATTTGAAGAGCAAGCAGAAAGAAGTTTCAAGACTGCTGAGTATTAACCAATGGAAATAAAGAACACTATCAATCAAATCACATATGCATGACAGGAAGACCAGAAAGAGACCAGAAAGAAAGAAGTCAGATAGAATATTTAAAAGAAAAAATTTCAAATATGATGAAGTACATGAATTTACACATCCAAGAAGCCCAACACAATACAAGTAGGATGAACTAAAAAAGATCTGCAGTGAGACATACATAATATATCTCTCAAAAACTAAAGACAGAGGATCCTGAAAGCAGCAAGAAAGAAGCAAACTGTTCCACAGCAAAGAACTTCAATAAGATAAATGCCAATTCCTCCTCAGAAAACTTGGAGGCCGAAGGCAGTGAAATATAGAAAGTGTTTAAAGAAAGAACTGTCAAATAAGAATTCTATACCCAACAAACATGCCCTTCAAGAATGAGGGTGAAATGAAGACATTCTCAGATTAATTAAAGTTAGGGTGGATATTATCACATGAAAGGTCTTATAGGAATGGCAAAGGAATATTATTTGTTCTGAACAATGGTAAACTATAAATAAATCTGCAAAGATGGAAAAGAAAGGGAACTAGACAACTTTCAAACATGCGTAGGTTAAAAAAAAAATCTCTACTTAAAGATGATTTTATGGACATGTATAAAGAACAGATTTAAGTTTTCTAATTCTAGGTATGCCCATCACGTTTTATAACGACAAATTCATAAAAAAAATAATAAGTATAGATGCATACTTATTTTGTATGAAATATAAATATAGGACACACAGTATATAAATATGTAATAGATGAAAATAACAATACAATGGAGGAAAGGGGCATGATAGGAATATAGTTTTTGTATGTTACTCTTTGACATGTTTTCTATGTTAAGTAGGTGTTAATTTAAACCAGTTGGTTATAAATGTCACATATCAAATCCAATTCTTATGGTAGCTATAAAGAAATGGCTAAAAAAATGAATATACAAAAAGAAAGTAAAAGGAAATTAAAATGGTTCACTACAAAAAAAAAAGAAAGAAAGAAAACACAAATGTCATTGGTATTGAAGGATAAGAAAGGTATCAAACTCACAAACAATAAAATGGCAAAAGTAAATTATTCCTTATGAGTAATTTCTATAAATGTATATGTATTAAAAATTCTAATCTAAAGCCAGAGAATGGCAGAACAGATTTAAAAAAAAAAAAGATTCCATTACATGCTGATTATAAGAGACACATCTTAGACAAAAAGACACTATTCAATTGAAGATGAGAGGATGGAAAGAAATATTCCATACACTTACCAAAAAAAAAGCTACAATGCCATTCTTAATATCAGAAAAACTAGATACTAATCAAAATATATTACAGGAGACACAGAAGGGTATAATAATAAAAGTGTCAACATATCAAGAATATATAACAATTATAAAGATATATTCATCTAACATCAAAGCCAAAACATGTAAAAGCAATCACTGACAGGACCAAAGAGAGAAATACAGTTCTAGAATAGTTATAGACTTTAATATACCACTTTCAATAATGGATGGAGCATCTAGATCAAAGTTCTGGGGAAATGGCAGATTTGAACAATGCTATAGATCCTAATATGGCACTACAGAATAATCACTGGACTGGTAAGAACTAGGTCAGCTGTTCAAATCCATCATCTGATCTTAGAAATCCCTATACAGATTTGCTATGCGTCAGAACCAACTTGATGGCACACAACAGCAGACCAATTACTACCACTCATCTGTCAGTTTTTCACACTATGGTGGCTTGTGTTGCTGTGATGTTAGAAGCTATACCATCAGTACTTTTAATACTGGCAGGGTACCCCTGAAGGATAGGTTTCAGTAGAGTTTCTAGACTAGCACAGCCTAGGAAGGAGAGATGGACTACTTCTGAAAGGTTAGCCACTGAATACTTTATGAATAGCAGTGGAACACTGCCTGATATAATCATGGAAGATGAGCCTTTCGAATTGGAAAGCATTCAAAATTCAACTGCCTCCTGAAAGTAGAGTTGATCTTCATGAGTAAGACTGAACAGAACTTTAGGATCTTCATTTGCTGATGGAGCAAAATTCAAAACGAGAAGAAACAGCTGCAAACATCCATTAATAATTGGAAAATTCATGGAAGTATGAAATATAAATCTAAGAATTTTGGAAGTCATAAAAGATGAAACTGAATGCATAAAGATCCATATCTTAGGGATTAGTGAGGTGAAATGGAATGGTATTGTCTATTTTGAATTAGGAAATTATATGATTTACTATGCTGGGAACAACAAACGGGAGAGGAATGTCATTACATTCATTCTCAAAATGAGCACTTCTAAGTCTGTAAGTACAATGCTGGCTGTGATAGAATAATATTCATACACCTAAAAGGAAAACCAGTTAATAAGACTATTATTCAAGTTTATGCACTAGACACAAAAGACAATGATGAAGAAATACAAGAGTTCTATCAACTTCTGCAGTTTGAAAAAGATCAAACACACAATCAAGATGCATTAAAAATTACATGATTGGAATGAGAAACTTGTAACAAAAAGGAAGTAGTTGGAAAATATGACCTCGTTGATAGAAGCAATGTTGGCGATCGCATGATAGAAGTTTGTAAAACCAATGATTTCTTCATTCCAAATACGTTTTTTCAACAAAATAGACAGCAACTAAACACATGGACCCCACCAGATGGAATGCACAGTATTAAAATTGATTACATATGTGAGAAAAGATGATGGAGAAGCTCAATATCATAGCCAAAAAAAGAACAGAGCAGACTGGAACGGATCACCAATTATTCATATACAAGTTCAGGCTGGTATTAGAAAACAAAAAGGAAAAACCATGCTCAACATTTCTCAAGTTGAAAGAACTGAAGAAAAATTCAAATGAGAAGATTCTATGAGCAAAATCGAGTCCTGGTGTGATTTTGTAAGATAAGCATCAGACCACAAGATTGGTTAGAACTGCAACATCAGCAATTCAAATTCACCAGCTGCTCCTCAGAAACCCTTTACAGGGTGACTGTGAGTTGGAACTTACATTTAACAACAATGAGCAAAATAATGAATTACACAGAAAGCATCAAAAGAAGATGAAATGTAAACAGAGTCACTGTATCAAAAACAACTGGTCAATGTTTAACCATTTGAAGAGATAGCATATGATCAAGAACCAATGGTACTGATGGAAGAAGTCCAAGTTGTACTGAAAGCATTGGTGAAAAACAAGGCTCCAGGAACTGATGGAATACAAATTGAAATCTTTCAACAAACTGATGCAGCACTGGAGGTGCTCACTCACTTATGCCAAGAAACTTAGAGGATAGCTACCTGGCCAAATGGAAGATATCTATATTTGTGTACACTCTCCCCAAAATGCGACCCAAGAGAATATGGAAATCTTGGAACAATATCATTAATATCACATGCAAATAAAATTTTGCTGCAGGTAATTAAAAAATGGTTGCAGCCATGTGTTGACAGGGGAATGCCAGAAATTAAAATTGAATTTGGAAGAGATCATGGACCTAGAAGAGGTCATGAACCTAAAGCAAAGAATATCAGAAAGATGTTCACTTGTGCTTTATTGACTTTGAAAAGACATTCAACAGTGTGCATTATAGTATCAAAGGATGGGTAACATTGTGAAGAATGAGAATCCTAGAACAATTAATTGTGCTCCTAAGGAACCTGTACATAGAACAACAGGCAGTTAGTTATTAGAACAAAACAAGGGGACAGTGAGTGGTTTAAAATCAGGAAAAGTGTATATCTAGGTTGCATCCTCAGATTATACTTTTTCAGCCTGAATGCTGACCGATAATCAGAGTAGCTGGATTATATGAAGATAAATGTGGCATCACTAACATCAGCAATATGTCAATGACACAACCTTGCTTGCTTGAAGCCAAGAGAATTTAAAATACTTGTTAATGCAGATTAAGACTACAGCTTTTAGTATGGATTTTACCTCAATGTAAAGAAAGCAAAAATCCTCACAACTGCACCAATAAATAGCATCATGAGTAATGGAGAAAACATCAAAGTTGTTAAAGACTTCATTTTGATTGGATTCACAATCAATGATCATGTGAGCAACAATCAAGAAATCAAATGACTTATTGCATTAAGCAAATCTGCTGCAAAAAGACCTCTTTAAAGTGTAAAAGAGGAAAGACATTGCTTTGAGGACTGAGGTGTGCCTGACCCAAGCCATGATATTTTCAATTGCCTTATATGCATATAAAAGTTGGACAATTACCAAAAAAGATGATAGAAAAACTGATGCAGGTGAATTATTGTGTTAGTGAAGAATACTGAACATAACGTGAACTTACACAAGAACAACTAATCTGTCCTAGAAGAAATACAGCCAGAAATTTCCTTAGAAGCAAAGATGGCGAGAGTTCATTTCTCGTACTTTAGACATATAGTTAGGAAGGACCAGTCTCTGGAGAAGGACATCATGTTTGGTAAAGTGAAGAGTCACAGAAATGGAGGAAGACCCTTAATGAGATGCAGTGATACAGTGGTAGCAACAATGACTTCAAATGTAATCACAATTCTGAGGATTGGCACAGGATTGGGCAGTGTGTCTTCTATTATGCAGAGGGTCGCTGTGAGTCAGAGGCAACTCAACAACACCTAATGACAACAACACAGACCAAATTACAAGCCCTGATGGTGCCGTGAGTTATGCATCGTACTGTTAACTGCATGGTTGATGGTTCAAACCTACCACTGCTGGTTAAGATTATATGTCAACTTGGCTGCATCATGATTTTCGGAGGTTTTGCCATTGTGTGATGGTGTAAATTGGAAGTTCTATAAGAATATCATTTGGCAGTTATGTAATGATGCACTCATTCTCTACTTTGTGCTCTGATGTGATAGTCCTTCATTTTTACATATCAACTTTTCACATTAACACCCTGGTCTTTGGAACCAAATCATGGCAATAAGTGAGGAGTAGATGTATGTACAAGAGTCCAAAGCGGAAACAACCTAAATGTCTATCAGCTTATAGAAACAATGGAATACTATTCAGCCATAAAGAGAAATGAAGTTCTGATTCATGCTACAACATATAAATTATTATTGTAAGTGAAATAGGTCAGATGAAGAAGAAAAAACACTGTATAATCCCACTGATATGAACCATCCAGAATTGACAAACATATTGAGAACAGAGTTTTATACTAATTACCAGGCACAAAAAGGAGACCTAAAAAGGGGGGTGGGGCACTATCTAAGAGGTACTGACTTTCTGTCAAGGGTGATTGAAAATTTTGAAAACAAATAGTGTTGAAACTTGTCCAATATGATAAATGTCATTAGTTCTACTAAATTGTACTTGCAAACCTATTGAAATGCCACATGTTATATATACTTGTACTGTAAGAAAAGATGGATTGAAGAACTAAATGTAAGAGTTAAAAGCATAAAGCCTTAGAAGCAAACATATGTGCAAATATGCATGAACATGGATTTGTCAACATATTGTTAGACATGATACAAAGTATGAAGATGAGTCAAAAACTATCCGTACTCTGAGTATATTAAAGCACTCGTCCACATCCATGGCTGATGACAACATTAAGTGTGCACATGAAATGATTCTATAGAATAGACAAATAACAGTAGATTATGTGGTAAATCATTTTCAAACCAGACAAGGTTCTGCCTATGAAATAATGCACAATAGACTTGGGTTTTGGAATGCTTATGTAAGATGGGTACCGAAACAACTCATGGAGAAGCACAAACAGAATTGTTTGGGCATCTGCAAATAAAATTTGGACCTCTACTCATAGGAAGGTAAAGGTTTCATTAAAAAACAAATGTTACTGGTGACGAGACATGGATTCATCAGCAGCAGTATGAAAGTAAGCGACAGAGTGTAGAATAAAAACATCCTCAACCATTGACCAAGAAAAAGTTCAAAAGTCAACCACCAGTTGGAAAATTGATGCTACAGTTTTCTGGAATCCCCAAGGGCCAGTGTTGGAACATTATCTGCAAAAACTTTGTTTTAAGGTATCATAGTCCTGATCTTGCTCCATCCGACTTTCACCTGTTTGGCTCCCTTGAAAGCAGCCCTTCAGGGACAAAGATTCACCTTTGATGAAGAAGTGCAGGCAGCAGTGCATTCGTGGTTTACAGCTCAGCTTAAAACATTTAAATTAGGAAATATGAAAGCATGTTGCCAGATGGACAAAGTTTACTGAAAAGCAAGATTATGTTTAAAAAATGATGTGTTTGCCTTTTCTGAAAATTGATTAAAATAAATTCTATAGCCAGAGTCCAGATACTGTTTGACTCACCCTCATAATTAACAATAGATTTCTTTCTTTCTCTCAATTTTAAGTCTTTGTGGGAGCAGAAAGCCTCATTTTTCTTCCACCGAGTGATTGGTGGGCTTGAACTGCGGACCTTGTGGTTGGCAGTACAGTGCTTAAGTGACAGAGTCACCATGCTCCAATAATAGCATATAGATAAGCAAAGTGAAAGTCAGCAATGCTGTTAGGAATGTGAGAAAGGAAATGAGAATATTGTATGTTATCTGTACAGTTTATGAAGTATTGCCATTGTTGTTAAGTGCCGTTGAGTCAGTTCTGACTTATAACGACTCTGTATAGGGTTTCCAAGGAGCAGCTGGTGAGCTTGAACTCCTGATCTTGCAGTTCAACACAGCTTGCAGTCTAGTGCATTAACCTGCAGCACCATACCAGGGCTCCATTTATGAAATGGAATAGTTTTATTTGAAAGTGAATAAATTAGTTTTAATATCCACTGCAAGCCCTAGGACAACCATAAAATAAATTTCAGAGAAATACAATGAATGTTCTAAGAGTGAGTGGATTCAAGGAATGCATGAGTAAAATCAGAAAATGTAGAAACTGAGAGACAGATTTTTATAAAATGAAGAAATACAAAATAAATGTAACAAGTAGAAAACAGTTACTAAAAGGGTAGAGATTAATCAAGCCATATCAAGAATCACTTTAAATATAAATGATCTATATGAACACCTAAAAGAGACCACCAATATACACCCACGAGATGACTATAATGAAATATACCCAATGGCAAGTATTGCAGAGACTATAAAGAAACTTGATCTTCTAGGCACTGCAGTCAGAAAGTAAAATGGTAGTTAGTCATAATGGAAAATAGTTTGGTAACTTTACTTTTAATTTTAAAACACATTCAATATACAAGGTAGCTGTTTTTTCATTCTTAGGTATACCCAAGAAACATAAAACATCTTTCCACACAAAGATATCCATTGGACGTATAACAAAATACATCCATATGTTCATGCGAACATTATTCATAATAGCCAAACAGTAGACACAACCTACAGATCCCTGGTGGTGAAACGATTAAGCACTGCTGCGAATTGAGAGTTTGGTGGTTTGAATCTATCAAGCAGCTCTGTGAGAGAAAGACTTCACTATCTTCTCTCTAGAAAGATCGCAACCTAGAGAACCCTATGGGACCATTCGACTCTGTCATACGGGTTCACTATGAGTCAAAATTGACACTATGGCACCTAATAACAACTACAAAAATAATTGATATGCCTACCAACTGCTCAAGAAATAAAATGCTATATTTCAAGAAAATGGAATTTTTGTTGTTAAGTGCAGTCAAGTGTGTTCCAACCCATAGCGACCCTGAAAGTGGAATATTCTTCAGAAATTATAGTAACAATCTACTGAGACATGGTAAGTGAAAAAAAAAAAAAGTCAGACACAAGATATGAATTATTACATAATTACATTTACGTAAAATTTCTAGGTAATGCAAAATTACAGCATCAAAAAAACTAGCTGTTTGGGGATAGAAGTTTGTTTGAGTGGGTAGTTGACTAAAATGCACAAAAAGAAACTATTTTCTGGAATGATAGGATAATTCTACATTTGGATTGTAGTGATGCTTGTACTACTAAAAAATTACTAAACTGTATACTTCAAATTGATTCATTAATCTAGAAACTCTACCTCAATAAAGATGCTTTTAAAAAGGGTTCTAAGAGGCTCTAGTAACAGATGTAGGAAAATGTGAATTTTAAAAAGATGGATATATGACCAAATATAAACATAATAGTGAGAACAATGTCCCCAAAACTAAAACACACGAGTTATGTATGACTGGTTAAAAACAAATTTTATATACATATATATCGGTATCTGTGTATTTATGTGTGAAATTGTTTTAAAGTTATGTGTGAAATTGTTTTAAAGTTAACTTTTGGTTGGCCAGAAGCCCAGGGCAAACTGGAATATCATTCAGTGTGAAAGCATAAAGACATCAGAACTATTTAATTTCTATTTTGCTTTGCTTCTCCAATCAAGGAAATTGCTCTCATTTTTTACAATATGAAACAATTATTGATAGGAAAGAAATGAATCAATCCCATGAATAATGGAGCCTGGTGTGGTGCTATAGGAGCAGCACTGCAAACTACAAGATCGGCCATTCAAATCCACCATCTGCTCCTTAGAAACTCTATAGAGGATCACTATAAGTCAGAATTGACTCAATGATACTTTATAAAAAATCGTCTAACTATTTTATCTAAATTCATGTTTCCGGATGCTGTAAAGGGTAGCCTAGAATTCTCAACCCAATGTCTGTCACTATTGCCACTCCTCCCCCAAAATGTGACCTCTAAAGAAAGGAAAATTATAATAATAGTTACAAATCCATGGACGCCATGACACATGCTGACTTTTCAAAGGAAACATAGATTTTTTATATCTGTTGGAGGCACAGTAAAATACTATGAGGTAGTTCACAGTTTAAACAATAGGTAGCACTACATCCCTTTCAATAGCATGTGAATTGAGTTTTCAACCGTTGCTAGAAAAAAGAGCAAGTATGATGTGAAAACCAAGATGAAAAAGGAAACAATGCTGACACCTTTCACTCATGGCCCAAAGGTCAACATTACTTGCTCCCCTCATTCACTCTCTTATATTATCAGAATTTCTATCACTCTTGCTGACTGTTCTGAGTATCTTTGAAATTAGAAATTCAACCTAAGTTTTGTAATGAATTACTTCTGACAAAATTGAACTAACTTTTTACATTGTTATTTGGTACTACCGAGTCAGTTCTGACTCATAGAGACACTGTATAGGATTTCTGAGGATTGACTAGTGGATTTGAACCATCCACCTTGCAGTTCAAACTAACCTAGCAGTTCATTGTTTCCCCTATAGTACCACACCAGAAATGGTTGTTAAACAAAACAGCAGTAGCAACAATCACACACGCATACACAAAGACGTTGTTTAAAGAATGTACTCAATGCTAAGTATCAAAAATTTAAAAGGATAGAAAATCAAAAGGAACATATCCAGGAAATAATAATTAAAGATGCAAAAGTTTTTTGAATGATGACAAATCAGAAGCATTTTGAAAGACCACAGTGATTAGACCAGAAAAGGAAGTACTTAAACATCATCCACTAAGAAACTTAGGCAAAGTTTTTAATGACCAGAGTATACCATTTTCCCTGTGTATAAATCTTAGACTATGTCTCATGTGCAGAAATATAGGTAGCAAAAATTTAGAACTGATGTCAATACTTTCATACAAACTTCGTGGTAGAACTGATCAAGAGTAGTTAAAATTGGGTATGTGATATTTAATACTGTCACAATTCTATGATAGATGATCTACAATTCACATTCAAAAGAAATATGCTAAAATTTATGTTGCATACAAAACAAGTCATTACATAGTTAATCAGTGAATCACAAATGCCAAATAAATGCCCAACAAAACACACATTTGTATTTTGTTGTTGTTGTAGTTAAGTGCTGAGTCGGTAATGACTCATAGCAACCCTATGCACAACAGAACAAAACACTGTCTGGTCTTGGGCCAACCTCAGAATTGTTCCATGCTTGAGCCCACTGATGCTGCCACTTGCCAAACCATCTCGCTGGGGGTCTTCCTCTTTTTTTCTGACCTTCCACCTTTCCAAACATGATATCCTTCTCCAGCAACTGGTCCCTCCTGACGATATGTCCAAAGTGTGAGAGACGAAGTTTGGCCATCAAAAGCATCAATTATTCTACAGTCTTCCTTATTCACTGTCCAACTTACGCATGCATTTGAAGTTACTGAAAATACCATGGTAGCATCAAGCGCACCTTAGTCCTCAAGCCAACAGCTTAAAAGGTCTTGTACAGCAGATTTGCCTAATGTAATATGCTGTTTGATTATTGACTGCTGCTTCCATGAGTGTTGATGGTTGATCCAAGAAGAATGAAGTCCTTGACAACTTCAATCTTTTCTCCACTGATAAGAATGTTGTTTATTGGTTCATTAGTGAGGATTTTGGTTTTCTTTATATTGACATGCACTATCCATACCAAAGGCTGTGCTCTTTGATATTCATCAGTAAATATGTTAAGTCTTCTTCACTTTCAGCAAGCAAGGTTGTATCATCTGCATATCGCAGGTTGTTAATGAGTCTTCCTCCAATCCTGATGCCACGTTTTTCTTCATAGAACCCAGCTTCTTGGATAATTTGCTCAGCATACAGGTTGAATAAGTATGGTGAAAGACTACAACCCTGTCGTACACCTTTCTTAATTTTAAACCTTCCAGTGTTCCCATGTTCTGTTCGAGAAACTACCTCTTGGTCCATGTACAGGTTACTCACGAGCACAATTAAGTGTTCCAGAATACTCATACTTTGCAATGTTGTCCATAACTTGTCATGATCCACACAATCGTAAGCCTTCACATAAGCTATACCCGTGGCATAGCTTCCAGAATCACAGCAACTCACAAGCCACCACAGTAGGACAAACTGACAGACAAGTGGTGGAATTTGTGTTTAGGTTGCTTTTATTCCCAAAAGAAACACAAATATTTCAAGTTTTCCTTTGCAGATGGTATATACTAAAATCCAGTGATGTTGTGGAAACACAAAATACTGAAGAAAGACTACAACAATTCAAAATCTGAATAAATCATATTAATCATTAACTATATATTGCCTTCCATTACCTCAAAAATCTAGTACAAGCGCTATGGATACAATCTTCTTTTGCTTATTTCTCTCTCCCCTGAAAGAACAAAGCTCAATTCCAGGAATGCTAGTTTGTGGGCACCTATCATAACCTGTAGTGTAGTGGTTACGAATCGGGCTGTGAACCTTAAGATCAGCGGTTTGAAACTACCAGCCACTCCGCGAGAGAAAGATGAGGCTTTCTACTCCCGTAAAGATTTACACCCTCGGAAACCCTGTACAGGGTCTCTATGGGTCGGAACCGACTCGACAGCACTTAACAATAACAACAACAATCATAACCTGAGAGAAAGATGAGGCTTTCTGCTCCCATAATGATTTACAGCCTCAGAAACCTTTCACAGGGTCTCCATGATTCGGAACTGACTTCACAGCACATAACCAACCAACCATCATAATTTGTGGCATTTCCTAGACACAGTCTCTGGAAACCCCAAGGAGAATATGTATTGCATAGTATACTGTAGAGGACTCCTAACTATATATTCCCCAGGTAGGCATACACAGTTGTGAAGGAAATATAAGGAATCTTTACTATGTTATAAAATCATTGGAGTCTAGGTGAATTGAAGGCATTAAAGAATGGTATGGAGGTAAGATAGTTAAAAGATACTAATATATCATTATTGGCTTAAAGAAGTTCAACAATATTGATGAGAAACATGTTTTAACAATCCATACAACTTAATCCATACATTCCATACAATAAGAAAAGAGTATCAAAATTAGAATAAGTAATTGTTGTTAAGTCAGTTCTCCAGTCAGTTCCAACTCATAGAGACCCTGTACGTGGTTTCTGAGGAACAGCTGGTAAGTTTGAGCCAGTACCCTATAGCATCATACCAGGACTCTGGAATAAGTAATATACTATAATAAATAATAATAATAGCATAGTAACAATAAACAACAAAAAATATTTCATTATTAAGACTCTATACAGTGTAGTCCTGTTGTGTTACTGTAGGATAAGCACTTGACTGCTAACCATAAGGCTGGTGGTTCAAACCCACCAGGCGCTCCTTGGAAACCCATATAGAGGGTTGCTCTGGGTCAGAACCAGAGTCATGTAAGTGCTATACGATGGCACTTAACAACAACAATAACCCATATATTGGGGGGAGAGATGGTGATGATATACAAACTCACAATGTATAATGATAAATCTTCTATTTGTCATAGAAAACTGCAAATTTCAGTTTGTTGGGATTATCCTGATCGTTTCTGTTGAAAGTCCATGTTCTAGGAAAGCCAGGAATTGGATCTCACTCTATGGTGATTTCATTTCCACAAACCTTTGTAAATTTCCTGCTATAAACATATTTAAATGATCTTATCAATAAAATAGCACAAATTTCATTTAGTATATATTTTTTCTTGCATAAATTTCCTTACATTGTACCTCAGCCTTTCTGATAGGTTCTAAGTGGAGAAAGAAAACAGCAAGATACTTTCTCCTGCATGGTACTGCTTCATATGCCAACTCAGGGCCAGAGTTCACTTACTTTTGCTTCAACCCAATAGACTGTTGACATCCAAATGGCTTGCACTGGGAACACACACATCACACTTTGAGCCAGTGACAAATCGTTTACAGAAACACTGACCCGTGACAGAATGACAGCTTTCATTCAAGGCTCCTGAGACATGACAATTGCAAGGCTGGCATCTGAAAACAACACAAAGACACCATCAAAAAGAATAGTATTTTGATCAATAATTCATAGTGTTTTAAGTTATACCTGTCAATAACATTGCTTTTACCCAATTTATTAAAAAGGATGCTCAAGCCAAACAAGAAAACACAAAATAAAATAAGATAAAACACATAAAGGTCCTCAGGGTAAAACCTATGTGACACCTCGCCTGTGTAAACTAACTGATGGCAAAGGTATCATATTGATTATTTTGAATACCTGCTGTTCTGTTAAAAAATACTGTACATTTTGCTTTCTCATAAAAGCAGTTCTCCTGTCAGCTAAAAAAAATTATTTTTATTGTTGTTAAGTGCTGTTAAGACATTTCTGACTCATAGGGACCATGAATAGAGTTTCCAAGGAGCACCTGGTGGGTTTGAATCACCTACCTTAAGGTTAGCTGTCCGGTGCTTATCGTATGGGGTCACACCAGAACTCTAAAAATTCAGATTAGGTACCCATAAAGTGATCTTTTCAAGAAACTATCCAGTTGTGAAATAGAAAATGGGACAGGATAGCCATTGTTCTCACAAAGAAATCTTGAAATTCTATCATTTGTCTTATTAAGACTAAGTTTCACTAAGATCATACAGAGTTATAGTCTGAGGGACATATGTTTAAAAAAACATATGTTTCCTTAATACAGTTTATATTTTCATTTTCTATTTGATGCACTAAACTAAACCCATTTTTCAGAATGACTGGAAACTAGAATGTTATTCTGATTTATGAAAAGATGTTAAGGATACAAATACTTGTATAATGAGATAACTTCCTCCGACTTAAATTTATTAGACCCAAAGTTACCTGTAAAAATTACTGTCCTGGCATTTTGCCGTAATAGAAACTGAAACCTGTTTCCTTGGAGTCAATTATTCAATCACTTAGCCTGTGCCAAAGGCATTGATTAGGATAAGCAATTTTGGCACCATAATGCATTAGAGAAGCAAAAGCAGTGCATGTAAGAAGACCACTCATCTTTAAATGGGGGCTCTCTATAGGGTACATTTAAGCAACATTAAATGGGCTCACCTAGATTTTCCAATAAAGATAGTGGATGGATACAGTTACTTTACCCCACTTCAACTTTTACCGTGTGAACTCTTGGGTAATCACTCAACACCCTTAAAAAGGCCGATAAAAGCTAAGGCTGCCAAATAAGCTGCAAATTTGCTTTATGGACTAATATCACCTTGGGAATAAATAAAATACACTTTTTCTTGATAACAGCTGCACTGTAGCTTGTCCTTTTTATGGTCACCATAAAAGGACATTTCCCCCCGCAAACAATTATATTCCATCCTTCATCTACAGACATTGCATCAGAACTCCATTTCAAATAGATATTTTGTTTGGGTTACTTAAGTGTTTGAGCTGAAGAGCATTATGCATTGAAATTAAAATGGAATTATAAAAGCTACAAAATATTTGCTTTGCTCTTAAATTTCTTTATATGCTATTGCCTAGACCATATTATTTGTAGTCTTTAATGTAATATTGGTGAACATAAACAATAAGAGGAAAGCTGGGGTACATACACACACACATACATACAACTATATACATATATATTTCATTTTGTTTTGTTGTGCATAGGTCACTGTGAATTGGTACCAACTCGATGACACCTAACAACAATTTTATATATATATATATATATATAGACAGATAGATAGATAGATAGATAGATATAGATAGATAGATAGATATAGTTATAGACATAGATATAGATAGATATAGATATGTGTGTGTGTATGTATATATACAACTATATATGTATGTGTGTGTGTATATATATATACACAACTATACACACACACACACATATATATAGTTGTTAGGTGTCATCAAGTTGGTACCAATTCATAGTGACCTATGCACAACAAAACAAAATGAAACACTGCCTGGTTCTGCACCAACCTCATAATCATTTCCATATTAGAACCCATTGCTGCTTCCACTGTGTCAATCCATCTCATTGGGAGTCTTCCTCTTTTTCTCCGACCCTCCACTTTACCAAACATGATATCCTTCTCCAGGGACTGATTCTTCCTGATAACATATCCAAAGTATGAGAGATGAAGTCTGGCCGTCCTGGCTTCCAGTGAGCATTCTGGCTGTACTTCTTCCAACACAGATTTGTTTGTTCTTTTGGCAGTCTTAACCACTCTTGAATAAGTGTCTCTTGGGTATTTCAGTTTTATAAGCATTCACTCATGGGACAATCACACTTATTTTACATATAGTAATAGTTTGTAGTGTATAACATAATTCCTTTCTTAATGTAGTTTTATTTTCTTCTAGTCCATTGTTATTCACAGAATACCATGTTCAGCTCCGTCAGTATCATGAGATATTAAATTCTGAATTCAAAATGAATAAATACGTAATTTCTTAGGAAAGCATACCATGTTTGGAGTAATTACATGTGATTATGCTTGATTTTGTAATCTCTGTCCCAGTCTTTGTTATATCCAATTTATCTGACTTGTTATAATTGCTTGACTTCAGTATGAGAGAATTTTGCCTAAGTGGAGTTCATAGAAGGAGTCTTTTTAGAAAAATATATTTTGTTTCTTGCCCAAAGGACACTGAGGACCATTCTGCAATTAAAGCTTAAGCAAAATTATTCCTGTAAATTTTTCAGCCACTCAAATGTAATTTTAATCATTTCTAAGACTCCTTAGCAAATAAGCTACAAGTTGGATATCATTTTATAAGTGATCCCTTCTCAAGAGCACCTCCAAAATGAAATATATTTCACGTTTATTTAAACAAAATTATACATAATAAAGGAAAAGACATTTTAAGAATAGAAAGAAAAACACCAAACTAAGATGAATTGTGATATTGATTTTGCCAGGATAAATGGTTTTTGTAATATTAATATAAAGAAACCTTTATTACACTGACTCTCTAGGTACAGCCAGAGCTTCCTCCACAATCTGTTTAAAATCTTCATTTTTCATCCTTATGGGAAAACCTCACTTGCTAAATGGATTTCATAAAGAGTAATCTGTCAAGATTTATATAGATAAACAATTTGTGATGTTTATTGACCAGTTCATTATGGTAAACAAAACTGGAGGAAAGCATTGCTAATCCCTGTCAGCACTCTGTTTATAGCTCTGTTTGGGCCTTGTGTAATTCAGTATTTACTGGATACAATGGAAAGGAAGTTAATTGGCCTCTGTCTTTTAAATCACAAATCTCATATATTTTCCTTTCCAGGGAGCTTCTTCTAGTTGTACTAACAGTAAGAGAAGAGTTATCCTATTTACTATTCTTGCCAAAAAATCACTATGAGCATTAATAGAGAAAATATGTCTCAATAATGTATTCCATTGTCAGAAACTTCATCATTTGAGGGAGAGATAACTATAAGAGGTTCAGGGAGATGTTCCAAGATGTAGATTACTGTATTGGCATTTTTCTTTGGGACCCCTTCTCAATCTGGGGCTTCAAATAATGGATCCTAATAAACTGATTTAAATATTGATAGAGATTAATAACATTTATTGAGAACCAATTATATGGTAGGACTGGAATAAGTACAAAGGATGAAATTATGAATATGGCCAACTTGTCCCTGTCCTCAAGGATGGCATAGTCTAGTGAGAAATAAAAACACATAAGCAGATAATTAAAATACAATATGGTAGAGGTACTAATGGAGATGTACCAGTGTGTAAGTGGGACAGAAAAGGGGCAACTGCAGGGGAAGGGATAGGGAAAGGAATAATTAGGAATGATTATTGGAGGAGATTCTTGAGCTTTATATTAAAAGATGAGTAGGAAGAAGAAGGACAGTCCGGAAGGAGAACAGTCAAGTAGCATATCTATGTGAAACCACAAGGAAATTAGCCTTTCTAGATGTAAACTCCAGAATGATGAGTGGCGACAGGTAAAGCTGGAGAGGTGAACAGAGGAAAGACATTTTAAGACCTAAAAATAAGTTGTCATGAGCTTGAACTTTATATGATATGCATAATGAAGGGAGCATGTGGGGCACTGTACATTGGCAAATAGCACTGGTTTCGTATTAATAGAACTGGGCTAAAGGAAGACATAGCTCTAAATAGTGAGATCAGGTAGCTCTTTTGTTCGTAGTCCTTCTAAACAGATAATCTGGCACCAAATTAAAGCAAATTAAGGTGATGGGAAGAACAGAAACAGACCTATGGAATGTTTAGTAAATAAAATTGGTAGGACATGGAGGGGGCAGACTGAAAACAGAAGGGAAGAAGAGATTGTAGTTACTCTCAGTTTTCTAATTTAGTCACTGTTAGATGATGGTGACACTATTCAACATGAAGAATGATGAAGGAAAAAAATCTCAAATTGTTGAGGGAGTTGAGACAAGTATTATTAATGATTATTGATGAACAGCAGAGAAAGAGGCTTCAAGTCAAATTGAATAAATTGGACAGAGCATTTTCTTCCATATGACAATAGCATAAAGGTGAACACACAGAAAGGGTTCAATATACATTACTGAACAGATGAGTGAATAAAGCACTGGGAAAGGCTCAATTAGAATAGGATACCACATACTAATCCAACTACGACATGTAGCTCCACTGACAATTTAGCTCATCTGAACCCTTTTGGATTAGTGTAACACTGGTCCTTTAATTAGCCTCATGCCCAAGTAATGGACAGCTTTGTCTTTAAATCCTGGACTTCTGGTCTGTCTCCCTGTGGCCAGCAGAATTTTATGTCCAGATCTCTGGTAAAAGACTCAGCGAGTGCTAGTGTGCCCTCTAAAGGAAATTGGTTTTCTCCTGGTTAGATTACATTTTATCTCTTCAATGGATGGCTGTTTTAGCATGGTTCTTAGTTTTCCATTCATCATAACTACTAAGAGCATCTATGTTCTTTTGGAACTACTAGTATCTAGTAACAGAATTATACGAGATAGTTTTGGGGTTTGGGCACTTCTAATTTCTTCCTTCTACATGAGACAATACCACTTTTAATCCCTATCCATAACTAAGAACTCTGTTTTATAGCTCATACAAAGAGGAGGCTTCATCTTCTGAGTGAAACATACAAACACACCAGTATGGAGACTATAAAAGCTGGGCCTGGGAAGTCATTCACGTGCATACAGGCAATACTAACACCTGAGGTCTGGAAGGGAGGAAACCTGGTGTGACACTGTACGTTAATGCGCTGGACTGCAAAGTTGGTTTGAACTGCAAGGTCAGCAGTTCAACTTACCAGTTGCTCCTTGGAAACCCTATACAGGGTCACTATGGGTCGGAATCGACTCGATGGCACTTAACAACAACAATAACATGGGTTGGAACCAACTCAATGGCACTTAACAACAACAACAGAGAAGAGGTTGGTGAGATATGTGGGATGTCTACCTCTTCACAAAGGGTATAGTACATATCCCATATTTCTTACACAAAGACCAAATACTTAAAATAAATCAGAATCTCAGAGGAGTTACTATATTAACTATACACATATTAACTCTACACTATATTGATTCATGCTTATTTAGATATTGAAATTTTTTTCTTAGCTTCTCATTATATTAGCACAGTGCTTTTAGATATAATGGCAGATTTAAACTTTTAAAGTCCCTTCAGATATAAGAGAAATTACACTCATCCCTATGATTACAGAAGAAGAAATAAGACTAGACAAGTTAAAGGAATTAGAGATTTTGCTAAATATGAAGAATGTATTACTATCTTTCTCAGAATTAGAGTTGTTTGAAGTAAGTATGAGTTGTTTCATGAAACAGTGAATTACACTTAGTGCCAGGTTTTCAAGCAAATCCTGAATGATAATTTGCCAGTTATTCTGAAAAGGTCATTTATGCAGAGAATTGCATAGGGTCAAATTTAACTAAATTATCTTTAAAGCTCTGACCAAGTTTTAAAAGGTAAGAATGCAATGCAAGTAAGTAATTTGACCAAAGTGACAGTACAATCTGGTAAAGGGTGAGCAAACTTTATCTATAAAGCACCAAATAGTAAATATTGTAGGCTTCCCCCTCATTACAATTCAACTCTACTATCTTAATATAAAAGGAGCTCTGGTAGCTCAGTGGTTACAAATTGGGCTGTGAACCTTAAGGTCTGCAGTTAGAAACTACCAGTCGCTCTGGAGAAAGATGAGGCTTTCTGCTCCCGTAAAGATTTACAGCCTTGGAAATCCTGTACAGGGTCGCTATGGGTTGGAACCGACTTGACGGAACATAACAACAACAACATTATAATATAAAAGCAGCCACAGACATATGCAAAAGAATGAATGTTGTTCTCCAATAAAAGTTTATCTACAAAAACAAATATCAACCAGGTTTGGTACACAAATTAAGTTAAATATCATAAAATGGGGGAGATTAAGATGAATGATCTGGGCAGGCACACTATAATTACAAAGAACTTATGACGGGAAGGCAGGATAGTCAGAGTCAGAGAGAAGATTTAAGAAAGGAAACAGCTGTAAGAGAAGAAAGAAGATGCTATACTTCTGGCAATGAAGATGGAGGAAGGAACTATGAACAAAGAAATATGTGTGATTCTATAAACTGAAAAAAGCAAGATACTGATTCTCTCCAACAGTGTCTAAAAGAAACACAAACCTGCCAACACCCTGATTATAATTTTAACCCAGTGAAACTAATTTCAGATCTCTAGTAATGCAAGATAATAAATTCACTTCTTTAAACAACTATACTTGTAGTAATTTTCAGTGATAAAAAATACAGTGGAATAGGCAGGGCTTGATGGCAGATTAGGGAGAAGGGCCATGCAGATCTCTGTCAGTAATAACACAGAATACTAGATGAACAGGTTCAAAGTACAGTTCCAGAATTCTGAACTTCATATACAGGAATATTTAGGAGGATTGGAGGCCTACTGTGGGTGGGATTTGAATCATAAGCAAGAAAAGTGGTGCTTTCTGATTTTCAGCAGCCAGCAAGTCCCAGCACAGCCATTTGGAATGAGACAGAGCAGATACAAAATCAAGAGAGCACTCCTGCCACAAAGGTCTCACTGATCAGCAGAGATGAAGAAGAGACAGCAATTGTGGTCAGACAGTCAAGCTACAATTGCACCCTATAAGACCTCAACATCTGAGCAAGAGCCAATAGCAGCTGCTATACACTAAAGCAGTGTAAATAAGCCAACACCTGCTGAAACCACTCTGAGTTGAGTAATAAGAGAAGTGAAATGAGAAGCCCATCTTCTGATCACATTAACAGGAGGCAATCAGACAGCTTACTAATACACCAACATTGTTCTTGCTGTTAAGTACCATGGAGTTAGTTCCAACTCATAGTGACCCTGCACAGGGTTTCTGAGGCTGCAAATCTTTATGGGAGCAGAAAGCCTCATCTTTCTCCCGTGGAACAGCTGGTAGTTTTGAACTGCCGGCCTTGAGGTTAGCAGCTGATTCGTAACCACTATGCTACCAGAGCATTCATCTAATTATTGAAAATACAACAGCACTACAATGCCTAAAAAGCAACAGAAGGTTTCTGCTCATGTCTAGAAACAGATAGAGTAGCTGAAACAAACGAGTTAGAGGTAGATCTAGAATTTCCATTGGAATGAGTGCAGGCTTTGGCAAGGAATTCAGGAAAATGATATTGAGATGCATTCAGATGTTACACAGAGGAGATGAGAAAAATAAGGAATAAGTCAGGAAAGTGCCACAGGAACAACCAAATAAGATAAAAATAGCATTGGGAATGATTCAAAATTTGTAAAAAGAGGTCCATATGATTAATAATAAAATATCAGAAATAAACAATACACTGAAAGGGCAAAGGAGTAGAATTGAAGATATGGGAGCCAGAATCAGAGAGTTTGAAGACAAATCTGTTAATACTGCTAAGATAGAAGAGCAAGAAGAAAAAAAGAATGAAAAATCTGAATAAAGTCTAAGATTCATATGGGACAACATGAAGAGGAATAATATATGGGTTACTGGAGTGCCAGAACAGGAGAGATTACAGAAAACAACAGAGGAGGTAGTTTAAAAACTGCTGCAAGAAAATTTCCCTAACATCCTGGAAGATAAGAAGATAAGCATTCAAGAAGCTGAACAAAACCCAGGAAGGATAGACCCCCAAAAGAAAATCATCAAGACATAATAATCAAGCTCTCCAAAATCAAAGACAAGGAGAGAATCCTGAAAGCAACTAGGGAAAAGAGAAGTGTTACCTACAAAGGCAAGTAAATAAAAATAGGATCTGATCTCTCAGCAGAAACCACACAAGCAAGAAGGCAAAATGTGCTCGCTTTGGCAGCACATATACTAAAATCAGAACAATAAAAAGAAGATTAGCATGGCCCCTGAGCAAGGATGACACACAAATTCATGAAGCATTCCGTATTTTGGTCTTTTGAATCTTGGTTTTCCTTGCATTATATTATAAAATAGACACTGGAGGGGAAGAGAAAGGAAGAGCAAAAAACATCACCATAGAAATCTTGTAAGTCCGTCTTCTGCCTATAACTGATTAGAATACCTGAAATGGGGCTACAACGTGCCCAGTGAAGGAGGCTTCCTGCAGAGACTCTGCAAAACATAAGACTATAGGTGGAAGCCTGAACCACATCCAGATCTCCAGAGATGGGAAATCGCTACTTGAAAGGATGAGCAGACCAGCCTGGAGCGGCTAGAAGAGCAGAAGATACTTCTTGCAAGAAAGACCTACAGGAAAAATACAAAACAATAGAGGCAGACGGACTGTTACTACAAGAACAAGCAAGTTGCTTGCCCAGGAAACATCAAGGCAAGTGGTCGGGTCACCTCAATGCAAACCCCCTTCCAAGACTAAGACTCAATGGGAATACACGCTCTGATTGATGACCACGCTTGTCACCAATAAGGGGAAGTGAGGGAAAAACAGTAATGAAGTGGCGAGCTAAGTCCTACAATGTTCAATGTGAACCCGGGTAAAGGCCTGGTTAGCCAGCAGTGTGCCAAGACCTGGGGACTCTTGGGCCCAGAGTCAGTGACATAGCCACAGAGGAATAAAGCGGAGAGTGAAGTGCCCAGCAGATAAGAAGAGAGGGCATATGCACAAGAACACCCACACTTGCAGATAATACCCACTTGACCTGGCTTCAGTGACTGGATGATCACAGCTCAACCAGAAGAAGAAAGAAGAGGAAAAAAACAATATCTGATACAATTTGATGAACTTGACCCACACCTATGGATACAGTAGCTCAAAAGAGGGAACAAATCCTTACAGCAAGGATCATTCCCACCTCCTCCATACACAGAGTAGACAGGGATGAGCAACTTGGACATTGGCTACTTAAAATGGGAGGGGGGGGGGCAGCCTACAAAGGCAAAAAGTGACTGGCTTACAAGCTTTCAAGAGGGAACCTAGATTCAGAGGGCATGGAGGAAGGTAGAATCTCTACTGAGTAGTATATAACCTGTCTTGGCGGGGCTGATGAAATGAAATATTGATGGGTCTCTTGTGATAAAATAGTGAATAATTATCAGGACTGCTTGTGAAGGTTGGAATTGTAAAGGTAGACATTTTGTAGCAAGAAGGGGAGAGCAGAATCCTACCCAGAGAAGCAGTGATGCCTGAGATGGAGTCAGAGATGATGACGTGGAGAGATGGAGCTGTTGGGAACTTTAGATACAGAGAGGGAGAGGGGCTGTGTGCTGATGACCTGGGGGATGGGGGGCAGGCTTGTAGTGTATATCCTTTGGTTGGTTGATGATGCATGGAGGGGATTGTAACCATAACAATGAAATGATATAAAATAGGATGGATGTAAAACTAATGTTCTCCCATGTAAACTATCACATAATTCACAATAAAACATTAAAAAAAAAAAAAAGAAGAAGGCAAAGGGAAGACATATATAAAACCCCGAAAGAAAAGAACTGCCAACCAAGAATTGTCTACCCAGCAAAGGTGTAAATCAAAACACAAAGGCATAACCAAAACATTCCAGGATAAACAGAAGTTAAGGGACTTTGTCAAAAAACACAGTGGAACAACCAATGCTTGTCTGTCAATTTGTAGTATTGTGGTGGCTAGTGTATTACTGTGATGCTGGAAGATACACCACTGGTGTTTCAACTACAAGCAGGGTCAAATATGGTGGACAGGTTTGAATGGAATTTACAGACTAAGACAGACTAGGAAGAAGAAAAAGGCAGATCATTTCTGAAAAATTGTTGTTGTTACATGCTGTGGAGTCAGTTCTGACTCATAGCAACCCTGTACGGGGTTTCTGAGGCTGTAACTCTTTATGGGGGCAGAAAGCCTCATCTTTCTCCCATGGAACAGCTGGTAGTTTCGAACTGCTGACCTTGCAGTTCGCAGCCCATTTTGTAGCCACTGAAAATGAATAGCAGTGGAATACAGCCTCCACAGATAATGTGGAGACAGCTCTTCCCCAGTCATATTTTGAGTGCATTCCAACATGTTGGGCTCATCTTTTGGCACTATATCTGATCATATTCTAATGTTATTCATAAAGTTTTAATCTTCTGGCACTATATCTGAAACTTTTCTGCTGCTATTCATAAGGTTTTCAGTGGTTAAACATGCAGAAGTAGTCCATCTCTCCTTTCTAATAAGTGTTAGTCTGGAAGCTCAGCTGAAACCTGTCTGCCACGGGTGACCCTGCTGGTATTTAAAGTACTGGAGGCATAGCTTCCAGCATCACAGCAACACATAAGCCACCAAAGTATGACAAACTTACAATAGATGCTACTAATACATAAAAACTGACATTTCTTAACAGAACCATATACAATCCATGTTAAGAAAGAATGTATGGTTTTGTAGATTCTTCAGCTCTTCCTCTACGCTGGTCCTTTGCAAACTCCTATTATTCATTCCATCCAAAGACAGAGTCTACTTCCAGATTCCTTTAGTATGGCTTGGACTCTTGACTTGCTTTGGCCAACAGAATAAGACAGAAGGAACAATTTGCTGATACCCTGAGTGGTACCTAAAAATTTTGTGGTTCAAGTCCAAACAGAGATGCCTTGAAAGAAAGGCTTGCTTTTCTATTTCCAAAGAATCAGCCATTGGAAATCCTATGGAGCACATTTCTACCAACAGACATAGAGTGGCCATGGTCTTCTTCTGGAAGAAGAATATTGTGCCTGTTCCAAACATAGGCCTCGAATGTCCTTAACACACTTTCCTCTTTTGTGGAATTCTGTCACCACTTGTGAACAAGTCTCAGATAGACTACTAGATGATGAGACATGGGGCCCCTTCCCCTGTTACCCTAGATGACAGATAGCTGTTGTAGGACCAAAGAGAATAACACTGTCTAACAAAAGAATCACATAAGACTGAGAATCTTGAACTACACTAGCACATGGGACTCTCCCCAATATTTCATAAGCACTCACTAAAAGGAAATAAGTTGAAATGAAAATTATACATTTTACCTTGAAAATATTGATCTAGTTCTCGACTAATTGTGAGCATCTGGTAATATGCATATAAAAAGATCATCAAGACCAAGTCTATAACATAGTGTTCAAATTTGCAAAGTTTTCAGTGAAACTGAAAATCATCTGGTTGCAAAAGAATTTTTACTTACTATATGGTTTAGAAGTGTGAGACTTTAGAATCCCTAGCCAGTCTAGGAGGAGCTCTGGTAGCGTAGTGATTATGAATCAGGCCACTAACCTCAAGGTCAGCAATTCAAAATGACCAGCCATTCCGCAGGAGAAAGATGAAGCTTTCTGCTCCTGTAAAGATTTATAGCCTCTGAAATCCTGTACAGAGTTGCTGAGTCAGAACTGATAACACGGCACACCACCACCACGAGCCAGTGTAGATCCCAACTTATTCCTACTATCATCTGAAGAATATTATAGCTCAGTGTGTATCAGCTGGTAAATAAGGTAAGTAGTGATACCACTCACATGTCAAAGTTTAAAACAAGGCAAAATACAGCTAGTGAAAGGTAGAGAGGGCAGATCACTAAAAATGAAATCTTTGAGGGGTTGTGATATATGAATGTCATATAAGAAAATTAATGGGAGGCACCAAAGGAGCAGAAATCTTGGGAGCTGTGAAAGGAAGGTCAACTGGAGGACAGCAACACATGTTAAATACAGGTAGGTCTCAACTACCAACAGAGGCAAATTGAATGTGGCCCATTTTTGTCTCATTGGTTTTGGTTTAGACAAATACAATGCACTTTTTTGCTTTATTGATTTTTAAGTGAGCAGACTGTTTTTACTTCATTCTTTTTGGTACTGATTAAATCACGATTGGTTTATGTGTCAGAGGTAAATGGAGTGATTGTATGTGTGTTTATTGTTTGTGGGTTTTGTGTTTTGTTTTGTTTAATACATGCCTGTTTTTATGATAGGTAACTTTTGAAGAATGAGCCACATAAATGAAAATAGGCAAATGATTTTGCAGCTTCTTTAGAAGAAGTTACCATTGTGTTTCATGAGTTTTGCTATTGTTATTTTTAGGGTCAGAGGTAATTATATTTGATTTATTTTGTCCTTGGGAGTTACTTCATGTTATTGTTGTTGTTAAGCGACGTTGAGTTGGTTGCAACTCATAGCAACCCTGTTCAGGGTTTCCAATGAGCAGCTGGTGAGCTTGAATCCCTGACCTTGCAGTTTAAACCCACAGTGCCACACCAGGACTTCATATATATATACAGTTCTTAATAAATGCCGTTGAGTACTTTCCTACTCGTAGTGGCCCTGTATAGGGTTCCCAAGGAGTATCTGGTGCACTTGAGCTGCCAAACATATAGGAATACTACATAAGTATAGAAAATAAGCCATGAAAAAGGTATAGCAAACACAGGTACTCATTACAAAGAAAATGGCAAAGCATATGGGAAGTGAATGAACTTCATGGAGTATCTGAGTAAGTTTCAGTGAACTTATATATAGAAAAGCAGATGAGGAAGACAATTTATTTTTCAAATCAGTGAAGAAATGCAGTGGCACTTTGATTTTTTCTCACTTAATAACAAAAGACTTGTACTCTATTGCAGAATTGTGGAGTTAAGGAAATAAATTTATATCTGTAAGCACCATCAACAGTGCCTGGCTCAACACAGAAGCAAATTATTTTAGCTGATTTTTCTTCTTTTTTTAAAAAATTATCACCAGGGCATAGATATTTTCCTGAAAACATGTCTGCATAAATTTAGATAATGAGTGAATACTTTTCTTCAAGAAACAAAAATTATTTTTACTCGATGGAATCCCATATGTTAGTTCTCTTTGTACATATTTCTAAAACAGCAATAGTTAGTATATACACCATAACAATCAGAAGTCAACAAAGATTTCAATTTAATTAGAAAAAAGAAATGGAATACATAAAAAGAGAAAATTCCCTTTTATCACTATTCAGTGATGAGCAAAAATATAAACTCAAGCAATTCTCATTGTCATATTTTGAAATATCTCTCTGACCTTCTGTACTAGGGAATTTCCTCTCTAATGATTATAAATGTTAAAGTGAAAAGAGATAGCAGAATTTGTCAGTTGAATAAAAGAGTCATCTTAAAACATAGGATGTTCATATGACTAACTCAGCCAGGGTCAAATTCTACTGATTTTATGAGGCCATATATGGTGATGGTCCTGTGGGTTAATGCGCTGGACTGCAGTTGGTTTGATCCACAATGTTGGTAGTTCAAACTCACCAGCTGCTTTTTAGAAACCCTACGCAGAGTTGCTATGGGTCAGAACTGACTTGAAGGCACTCAACAACAACAACAGCATAGGGTCATGGTAAGTTTTATTTCTTCTACGTACTTCTGAGGTATAGTTTATATTATAGGTCTTGCCTTCAGTAGCATTTTACAGAGACCGCCTACGGACTCTTCTCTTCTGAGTATCAAAAGCAATCCTCCCTAAGACTAAGAGAAATCTCAGCTCCATTCACATGTGTGTGGAACAGACTTGAATATAAGTAGTTGCCAACTTAGGACATAATTCTCCCTGGGTGGAATTATAGGATGACTTATGCAGGGGATTTGGAAGAAAATTGCTGAGTTTTGTGAACACCCTTCAAACATTTGATCAGGATAATATGAAGAAAAAGTTGGTAGAAAATTATTTGGATGGCAAGAATGCTGGATTTAGAACTTGGTATCCCTGATGGGTAAACATTCATAGGTCACAACAAGGGACATTAAAAGATCAGGTCTTAATACATTTTGAAGAGAAAAAGAAGGATGAAGAAAAAATAAATGAGTAAGAAGAAGGTGAGAGATTGTAAACACACACACACACACACACAAAAAAAAAAACAATAGTGAAAAAGGACTGTTGTGTTGTTAAGTATCCTTGAGTTGGTTCTGACTTACATCAACACTGTGTTGAATGAAACATTCCCCAGTCCTGCTCCATCCTCACAGTTCTGTTTTAGTTCACTGCTGCTGCCACTGTGTCAATCCATCTTGTTGTAGGTCTTACTCTTTTTCACTGACCCTCCATGTTAGCAAATATGATGTACTTCTGCAGGAGACATGAGAGAACACGTCTCCACTCTGGTTTCTAAAGAGCATTCTGGTTGTACTTTTATCAAGGTAAATTTTTGTTGTTCTTCTTCTTCTGGCAGTCAATGTTACTTCTAATATTCCTCTCCAACAACTTAATCAAAATGTATTAATTCTTCTATGGTTTTCCTTATTCATTTTTCAGCTTTCACATGTATATGAGGTTATTGAAAATACCATGGTTTGGGTCAGGTGCACATTATTCCACAAAACTGACAGCTTTGCTCTTGAATACTTTACAGTGTACTTGTGCAGCAGATTTGCCTAATGCAGTATGCCATTTGATTTCTGACTGCTGTTTCTGTGAGCGTTGCTTGAGGATCTAAGCAAAATGAAGTCTTTAACAAGTTTGATCTTTTCTCCATTTATCAAGATGTTATTTATTTGTCTGTTGTTGTTGTTATGTGCTGTGGAGTCAGTTCCGTCTCATAGCAACCCTGCATAGAGTTTCCTGGGCTGTAAATCTTTATGGGAGCAGAAAGCCTCATCTCCTGTGGAACAGCTGGTAGTTTTGAACGGCTGACCATGAGATTAGCAGCCCGATCCATAACCACTACACTACCAGAGCTCCTTTTTATTTGTCTAGTAGTGACGATTTTTATTTTCTTTCCAATGAGGTGCAATACATACTGAACGCTACAGTCTTTGATCTTCATTAGTAAACATTTTAAGTCATCTTTGCTTTCAGAAAGCAAAGATAAGTTGATGTTTATTCTAAACTTAATTAGGGGCTACAGTTGCTTGAAAACATGGACCCAAATGCTGATTGATTTGCTAAAGTCCATAGGTAGATGAAGGAAGCAGTGAGATGTTATTTTGAAATATAATGAAGAAATAAAGAATACGACCATAAAGACAATTCTCACTAACTTCCTGACTAGTATCCTCTTCCCAAGGATAATCCAGATGATTTGGAACCTTCCATAAGTGAAGTTATTACAAAAGATGACAATATTCCAATGTTGGCCAATTCTTCTTAATCATCAGAGTCAATTTTTTATGATGTTTTATTGTAAATATATGTTAAAATATTTCTTTAAGTTTGTATGTAATGTTTCCTACTCCTAAAGAAAAATCCAATTTGTAAAGATTTTTCTAATAAAAGGCAATAATAATGAAAACCAAAGAAAAAGAGATTTTTGACTTTGCATCAGAATGAACTTGTGATGGACTTATTAGGACAGAACCTATGGTAAGTTGTATTTTGTTACTGCATTACATGCATCCCCGTGTAGTCAACACAGAATGAATTATTTTTCTTTCCTCACATTTTCCAAAAGACAAGACTTACACCATTTCATACTGTTATTACCTAATTGGGTGACAGAAGTGTAAACTTTTAAATAACTCTTCAAGTTATTGGTCAGTTAAAAATAAACCTATAGTCCCTGCTATGGAATGGAATAGAAATTACATTTAAGAGTCATTAACATGGATGTGGTGGCTGAAATAATGTATAAATTGAAAATACAGATTAAAGAGGCTTAACTACCAAAAGAATGAGAGAGAAATCATGAGAGATGTAGAATGTTGAAGGTCAAAGAAGAGAGAATTTAAAAAAACATTGGAAGTATGATAAAATAATTGGCAGGCTGCAAAAACAACTTGTGAAAGACATAAATCAAGTTTACTTTTGTGTTTCTTTGATCCTTTAAACGTATTTTAAAAACATAACAGCAACAACAACAACAAAAAACTCACTTGCCATCAATTCTGACTCATGGTGAACTTTTGCGTGTCAAGGGAGAAGTGCACTCCACAGGATTTTCAGTGACCGAGTTTTGGGAAATAGATTTTTTTTTCTTAGGCACCACTGGATGAATCTGAACCTCCAAACTTTCAGTTAGCTGCTGAGTGTTATAATTATTTGCCATGAACCAGAGACTCCAAAATGTATTGTTGTTGACAAGGGCTGTTGAGTTAGTTATAACTCACAGAGACCCTGTATAGGTTTCTAAGGTTTTACATCTTTCCAGGAACAGAAAACCTTACCGTTTTCCTGTGGATTGACTGGCAGGCTTGAACTGCAAACCTTGTGGTTCACAATTCAGTGCTTATCACATGGAGCCATGGCTTTCATCCTTAAATGTATTACTGTGCCATCGAGTCATTTCCTACTCATAGTGACCATGTATAGGGTCTCCAAGGAGTGGCTGATGAAGTTGAATCACTGATCCTGTAGTTCAAACTGACTTTGGGGTCCAGTGCTTTACCCTACAGCACCATACCTAATTCCCCAATTTTCCAAATGGATACAAGCTTATTGTTGTTGTTGTTGTTATGTGCCTTGGAGTCAGTTC
>NW_006408527.1:432405-434045 GCF_000296735.1 Chrysochloris asiatica | reverse complement strand
AACTTCTTCAATCTGATTTTGATTTAACAATACATTATGATCAAAATGTATTGATCATAATTGGTGATTTGAATACAAATGTTAGAAACAAAAAGAAAGGATCCACTGTTGGAAAATATCACAACTTCATTTAGAATTGTGATAGAAACAATGCTGGAGACTGCATGACTGAATTTTGCAAGACCAATGACTTCTTTATTGCAAATACCTTTTATAAACAACATAAAAGGAGACTATACACATGGACCCCACTATATGGGATACACAGAAATCAAATTGACTACATCTTTGGAAATGTATCATCAGCCAAAACAAGACCAGGATCAGACTGTGGAACAGACCATCAATTGTTCATATGCAAGTTCAGGCTGAAGCTGAAGTAAGTTAAAACAAGTCCATAAAATCCAAAACATGACCTTGAACATATACCACATGAATTTAGAGATCATCTCATAAACAGATTTGATGCATTCAACACTAAAGATAGAAGACCAGAAAAGCTGTGGGATGACATCAAGAACGTTATACAGGAAGAAACCAACGGGTCTTTAAGAAGACAAGAAAGAAGGAAAAGACTAAAATGGAAGTCAGAAAAGACACTGAAATTTGTTCTTTAGGATAGAGATGCTAGAGCAAATGGCAGAAATTAGGTGATAAAAGAGCTGAATAGAAAATTTCAAAAGGCAGCTTGAGAAGACAAAGTCAATATTATAATGATATGTGCAAAGACCTGGAATTAGAAAACCAAAAGGGAAGAACACACTCAGAATTTCTTAAGCTGAGGAAACTGAAGAAAAAATGCAAGCCTCAACTTCCAATATTTAAGGATTCTGTGGTGAAAGTACTGAATGATGCAGAAAGTATAAAAAGAAGATGGAAGAAATACACAGAGTCACTGTATCAGAAAGAGATGGTTGATGTTCAACCATTTGAAGAGGAAGAATATGATCAAGATTTGATGAAACTGAAGGAAGAAACCAAGGTGTACTGAAGGCATTGGCAAAGAAAAAGGCTCCTGGAATTCATCAAATACAAATTGAAACCTTTCAACAAACAGATGTGGCACTGGAGGCACGTACTCATCTACGCAAAGAAATTTGGAAGACAACTACCTGGCCATCTGACTGGACAAGATCCGTATTTTTGCCCATTCCAAAGAGGGGTGATCCAATGGAATGCAGAAATCATTGAAAAATATCATTAATATACCAAGCAAGCAAATTTTTGCTAAAGATAATTCAAAACCAGCTGCAGCCGTACATTGGCAGAGAACTTCTAGAGGTCCAAGCCAGATTCAGAAGAAGACATGAAATGAGGGTTATCACTGCTGATGTCAGATAGAACTTGGCTGAAAGCAGAGAATACCAGAAAGATGTTTATCTGTGCTTTATTGCCTATGCAAAGACTTTCAATTGTTTGCATTATGACAAGCTATGGACAGAATTGTAGAGAATGAGTATTCCAGAACATTTAATTGTGCTCATGAGGAAATTAGACATAGACCAAAAGGCAGCTGTTCAAACAGAACACAGAAACTCTGAATGGGTTGAAATTAGGAAAAATGTGTGCCAACATTGCATTCTTTCACCATACTTATTCAATCTGTATCCTGAACAAATAATCTGACAAACTGGATTTCA
>NW_006408527.1:430119-431785 GCF_000296735.1 Chrysochloris asiatica | reverse complement strand
AGAAGGGACCAGTCTCTGGAGAAGGATATCATGTTTGGTAAAATGGAGGGTTGGAGAAAAAGCAGAAGACCCCCAATGACGTGGATTAGTACAGTGGCAGCAGTGACAGGCTCTAATGTAGCAATGATTGTGAAGTTAGCGCAGGACTGAACAGTGTTTCATTCTGTTGTGCATAGGGTCATTATAAGTGGGTACTGACTCGATGACACCTAACAATAGCAACTAACTAGGTCCTCTCCATGCTGTCTCTCTTCTTTGTGTTCCTCAGCTGGTCTCTGAAAATATGCTTTATTTCTTGCCTTTTAGGAACCCTGGTGGTACAATGGATTCTGCATTGGGTTCCTAGTTAGGTCAGCAGTTAGAGGCCACCAGCAGTCCTATGGGTAAATGAGGAGGCTGTCTGTTCTGATAATAATATACAGTTTCAGAAACCCTATGGAGTTGTTCTGCTCAGTCCTATGGTGTCCCTATGAGTTAGAATGGACTCAGTAGTAGTAGATTTGATTTTTTTTTTTTTTTTTTCTTGTCTTTTAGCTTGTCTGTTCAAACTGGCACTATAGGATAAGTACTGGACTGTTTTATACAAGGTCAGACCTACCAGTCACTCTGCAAGAGAAAGATGAGCCTGTCTGCTCCTGTAAAAACTTACTGTCTCAGAAACCCTACAAAGAATTGCAATGAGTCAGACTCAAATGGGTGGCAGATGGTTTCTTTGTGTTGTATTCATACCTGGTCTGATTGTCCCTGCCCATATAGATTTTCTGGGTAACATAGATTTCAGTCCACTGACTTTCCCAATTGCAGGCATCACGTGTTGACTCTCCAGGAGGTCTAATAAGATCCTCTTATTATACTCTTTTGGTAAATACGACAGGCTCTGCCCTTTTTCTCCCTCCAGGGAAATTCGCATCTGTAAATCTATGCCTTAACCTATTTCACCAGGTTATATTTGTTTATTTATATGGGTAAGAAAAAAAGCGTTGCTACTAGTGTTCCCAAGGAGCTCTGGTAGCATAGTGGTTATGAACTGGGCTGAGAACCTTACAGTCAGCAGTTTGAAACTACAAGCTGTTCGGCGGGAGAAAGATGAGGCTTTCTGCTCCTGTAAAGATTTACAACCTCAGAAACCCTTTACAGGGTCGCTATGAGTCGGAACCGACTCCATGGCATATAACAACAATAACAACTAGTGTTCCAGTTCATACATGCACAGGTTTATTCTAAACACAACCTATTTAAACACGTCTCTGCTATCAGTGAGTGGTTGCAGACAAGTCCTCTCTGCAATACACTTGTTTCAGTCTAGTTAGGACATCTTCAAAAAAAAGCTACAAACAAAAGAGTGACTTCCCAGCTGCCTCCTCAAAGTAGAGTTTACCTTAATGATTTGGATGGATTTAAGCTTTCAGGACCTTCATTTGTTGATGTGACAAAACTCAAATGAGAGGAAAGAGCTACACACATCCATTAGAAATTAGAACATGGAATGTATGAAGTATGAATCTAGGAAATTTAGAGGTTGTCAAAAATGAATTGTGACATGTAAATATCAATATTCTATGCTTTAGTGCTGACATGGACTGGTGTTGGACATTTTGAATCTGACAATAATATGGTTTATTATGTCAGGAACAGCCAATTCAACAGGAATGGTGTCACATTCATT
>NW_006408527.1:428120-428624 GCF_000296735.1 Chrysochloris asiatica | reverse complement strand
TCAGAAACTCCTCAGAAATGCTATACAGGGTTTCTATGATTCAGAACTGACTTGATGGCACTTAACAACAACATATATATGTGTATGCTTATGTGTGCATATAAAAAGTACAAAAAAGTGATTTATAAGTATTTCAAAATAATTTTTGTATGGTTTCTTTTCAAAATTGAATTTTAAAACAAAACCAGGATGAACTAGCTTGAGTTCTTTTTCCAATAATTTACCCTGTCACTCTGTCCACACCCTAACGGAAGTGCTAATGAGGAGTGTATTGGCCAAAAGGTAGGCAGCAGGGGCAACATGAGTTTAAAAGAGCCCAGATAATCTCAAACACTTGGATAATTAACAATTATATTTATAAATACACACATCTCTGAATATATACATCTGAGTGACAGATCTGATTGGATTTATTATATATCTTCTGAGAGCTTAGCTAGTTGCTTGAGGATTGGAACACCAAAGAATTCATAGATATAGTCTCAACCCTGTCTAACCCTAGGG
>NW_006408527.1:415757-426619 GCF_000296735.1 Chrysochloris asiatica | reverse complement strand
GGTATCATATTCATCACCAAAAAGAGAACCTCAAGATCTGTCTTGAAGTACAGTGCTGTCTGTGGTAAGATAAATATCTACATGTCTACAAGGAAGACCTAGGGAGTACAGGTGTGGTATTGTAGGATAAGGACTGGTAACTGCAAGGTCAATGGTTCACACCTACCAATCACTCCTTGGAAACCCTATACAGGGTCACTATGAATCAGAATTGATTTGATGACACTTATCAACAACTAGAAGGAAGACCTTTTAATATCACTATTATTCAAATTTATGCACCAACCACTAAAACCAGTGATGATAAAATAAAAGAATTCTACAGTCTAAAATTGATCAAAAATACAATCAAGATGAGTTGATAATTAATGGTATTTGGTATGTGAACGTTGGAAACAGAGGAAAGATCAGTAGGTGGAAAAAATGACCTTGGTGATAGAAATGATATTGGAGATCACATGATAGAATTTGGCAGTAACAATGACTTATTCATTTTAAATATCTTTTTTCAACAGCATAAAAGTCAACTATACATGTGGAACTCATCAGATGGAATACACAGGAATCAAATTGACTACATTTGTGGGAGGAAATAATAGAAAAGTACAATATCATCAGCTAAAATAAGCCCAAAAGCAAACAGGATTTGAAATACTAACTGATAAACATTAAAACTACAGCTTTAAGTATAGATTTCACTTCAATGTAAATAAAACAAAAATCCTCACCAATGAACCAATAAATAACATCATGATACATGAAGAAAATATTGAAGTTTTCAAAGACTTCATTATGCTTGGATCTATAATCAATGCTCATAGAAGTAGCAGTCAAGAAATCAAATGACATTTTGCATTTGCCAAATGTGCTGCACAAAAGCAAGAGATGTCAATTTGAGAAAAAAGGTGAGCCTGATCCAGGTTATAATATTTTTCCTTGCCTCATATGCATGTGAAAATTGGAAAATAAATAAGGAAGACTAGAAGAATTGATGCATTTCAGTTATGGTGCTGGAGAAGAATATTGGAAGTGCAATGGAATGCCAAAAGAACAAACAAATCTGTGTTGGAATAAATAGAGCCAGAAGGTTCCTAAGAAACAAGGGTGGCAAAACTTATTTTTTTAAACTTTAGACTATGATCAGGGGTAACCAGTCCCTAATTTGGTAAAGTGGCGGTCAATGAAAAAGAGGAAGACCTCCAACAAGATGGATTGACATGGTAGTAGCAACAATGATCTCAGACATAACAAGGATGGCATAGGATCAGACATTGTTTTGTTCTGTTGTGTATAGGGTTGATGTCAATCAGAAATGACTCAATGGCTCCTACAACAAGAACAAAGCCTGCTAAACTGTGAGAGAATAAATTTCTGTTACAGCAGCCCTAGCTGACTAAGACAACAGGTAATATAGAGAAGGTCACTGTCTCAAGTACAAAGAACCAAAGAGCAAGCAAGCTTTGCCTTAGAAGTTAACATATTGGAAGCAGGACACACCTGCAAGGGAACGTCCTTTCAGTTGATTGGCTGCTCATAGCTGACTGCATCATAGAGTTAATAACATTGTATTAAAACTCATTATGAGGATAATTGCATCTCAACTGCCAAACTACTGAGGATCCTTGACCTAGTCAAGTTGACACAAAACCTTAACTATTATTACAATTACCATTAAATTTTATAAAGGCAGATATCAAAGAATTAAAAAGTATATCAACAAACTACAAGAACACTTTTTATAGATGTGACTTCACAGTTGACAAGAATCTTGAAGTTATCAAAAGATAATTGTAAATATAAATATTAAACTGTTTGTTCTTATATGTCTTTACCTTCCAGTCTGAGGATCAAATACAAAGTAATGGTCCTTGCAGTGGTCACAACTTTGCTCATCAGTGGAGGCATCTTGGCAAACACATTGACCAGTTATGCTATTGCAAATTTGATTAACTGCACCAGTTATATGGCATGAACATGGTAAGCAATCAGTGGCATTGCCAGGAGAAATGTAAAAACCTGAAAATAAAGAGAGTAAATGCTTCATATTTTAAAAATTCAGTTATTTTTAAGATAGCATCTTGTTTATAAAATAAAACACAACACAATATTGGAATACAACTCAACACCTAATAGAAATGTGGTCATAACTGTTTTTAACTAACATCAATTATGACCAAAACAACAACAACAAAAAAGGCTGAGCCAATAATTGATATTGCAAGTGGGTGTCTCACAGAGTCTTAAAATCTAAAGTAATTAAAACTTTCTTCCATGATCTTGTTACTAAATACAGATCTTCCTTGAATCATCTTCTTTTTACCAAAGGTACCACCAGCCATTCATTTCTTCAACTTAGAACACTGAAACATCTTTGGTATGGTTGTCATAAAATACCAAATTTGAATTTCTCATATACCATGAATTTTTATTATAGTAGTATTTCATGAAATATTTTTCATACTAAAAAAATATTCATTCTCATCTGAAATTCAAATTTAATTGATACCCTGTCTTTTGCTATATCTAGAAACTTCTGCATCTCCAATACCTACTTTTACTTAAAAATCAAATTCTGTGGATACTGCCACTTACGAAAATCAGAACATTTGACTCTTCATCTTTTCTACTACATCCCTAGTTAAAATCAACATCAATGCTTTTTTATAGCTAACACTATGTTGTTGCTAAGTGCCATCGAGTTGGTTCCAACTCATAGCAATCCTGTAAAAGGTTTCTGAGGAGTGACTGGTGAGCTTGAACTGCCGACCTTGTGGTTCAAAACTACCTTGCAGTCAAGCACATTAACCTGCAGCACCACAGTAGAACTCCCTATAAATATTATAAAGCTACATACCATAAGAATTTTATATTTATCATTTCATTTGGTCTCACAGCAACACTAATAAAACAATCCATTATTACATCCAATATACAGATAAGAAAATAGAAGGCTGGAAAAATTAACTCACTTTCCTAAATTGATAAGAGTTTACAAAGATCATAACTCAACTTCAAACCCAAACATCCTGACTCCAGAAACTTTCTCCTTCAATGATGCCTCTTACTGTCCATTTCCAATCTTTTAAAATTAACTTATGAACATCTATTTCTTTCCATTTTAAACTATTTGATGTTTTCCTATTTATTTTAGAAAAAGATCTGCAAGTCTGTCACAACGACCTCAAATCTTACAGTCTCATGAAGTTACATCTCACTTCTTATTCCAAACTCAATCCAATTCATTCATAATGCTTTACATTCTTGAGACCTAAGGCTTCTGCTCTTGTATCCACTGGAATGTGTTAGCCCTACCTTTTCTTTTGGCATACTTGATTCCTATGTGTTTCAAATTTTAGCTCAAGTGTGACTTCCTCTAGTCACTTTCCCTAGGTATGCCTGTGATCATTTCATAGCATTCTGTTTAGTGTCTTTAGAGTCCTCATGAAAATTACCAGTCTCATTTCTACCAGGTTGTAAAGTCCTGGTGTGGAGCTGAAGGATAAGCATTAGACTGCTAACTACAAGGTTGATGATTCAAACCCATCAGCCACACCTTGGAAACCCTATACAGGGTCACTATGGGTCAGAATCGACTGGGCCGGCTCTTAACAACAACAACATCAAACAGATATTAAGCCCCACAGATAATATAAAACTAAAACAGAATTGGAGTTTTAGACTGACTGCAGAACTCATGCATTTTTTTCTTATAGAAAAAGGAAATAAATAAAAATATGAATCAAAAATATATTCAACCCATGTGACCTAGCCTCGATGGCTTGATGACTGGAACTCGACTAGAGGAAGATTAAAAATAAAAAGAACAAAACAATTTTTGATAAGGGAAATGGCAGTTTGCTACAATTTGATGACCTTGACCTATACTCATGGAGGTAGTAACTCTAAGTACGGACAGCGATGGACGGAGTCTTCACATCAAGTATCAATGCTACCCCCTCTGTGTACCAGGTAGATAGGGACAGGCAACTTGGACATTGGCTACCTAAAATGAGGGGGCAATAAAAGGCACAAAGTGACTGGCTTACAAGGTCTCAAGGAGGGGTTTAGTTTAATAGTGTGTGGGAAAAAAGAGTCTCCACTGAATGGTTTTCATCTTGTCTAGATGCATCTAGTGAAAAGAGATGGGGATAAGAGTCTTATGATTCAACAATGTGTAATTGTAATCCTGACTAATTGTGACTGTCACAATTGTAAAGGTAGATATTTTGTAACAAAACCGGTGGAGTAGTTAATCTTACAGTCTAGAAACAAAGGACCCTACGACCATCAAGGAAGAAGAGCGCAAGTGGAATGTGAGACCTTATCCAGAGAAGCAGCAATAACAGAGATGGAAGCAGAGATGGGGCTATGGACAGATGGAGCAGCTGATGACTCTAGATTAATGGAAAGAGAGGGACTAAGAGATGGCAGCCCTTAGGCATACTTGCAGAATGTGCCCTTGGTTGGTGTAAATTATTATATATGCCTGAGTGTTTAAAAACAAAAAAAGAGCTAAAATAAATAGAAAGAAATACTGTTAACTGATGGTACATGGAGGGGATTATAATCATTGTAATGAAACAAAGTGTATGATTTGTTGAATGTAAAACTGATGATCTGCCCTGTAAACTTTCACTCAATCCATAATAAAACCCTTAATATATATATATATTCAATTTAGTTAAAATACATTGCATCTAGAAGACAGACATCAACAGTTGTATAATTAGGAGCAGGTGTATGATGTTGCATAATGTGTAGCCACTATGTGTACATATTTATGTCCATACATGCATTTATGTATGTTCAGAGCCAAACACATACTTAGTGCTATGTTGCTATTTGTTGTTAAGT
Source organism: Chrysochloris asiatica (assembly GCF_000296735.1). Taxonomy (NCBI): domain Eukaryota; kingdom Metazoa; phylum Chordata; class Mammalia; order Afrosoricida; family Chrysochloridae; genus Chrysochloris; species Chrysochloris asiatica. The sequence continues at coordinate 421,765 of NW_006408527.1, read as the reverse complement.
GCTGTCAAGTCGGTTCCGACTCATAGCGACCCTAGGGTTTCCAAGGAGGACTGGTGAATTTGACTGCTGACCTTGCCATTCAAACCCACTTTACAGTTCAGTGCATATCCTCTAGCACCACACTCCACTTGGCACTATAAGGAATAGTAAAACAAATTGGGTGTGAGATCTCATAAGGTGTCTAATGAGTAAAGTTATGACAAGTAAAAATAACCATTCAGTTATTAAGATAACTAATTTAAGGTATATAAAATACCATTGCTATGGAAAGAGAGGACATGTGAGGGCACTCAATGTGGGGATAAAGCAACCGGATACGCTAAGACTCATTTGAGGTTCTAGTTGAAAACAACTCACTCACTCATTCATAGCCACCAATTAGTTTGAGTTTTTCTTCTGTCTTAGAAAGCATAAAATGCAGTAAAATTGTAGACATTATACTTAAAAGGAAAAAGCTAAAATTCTGTGTCACTGATTTGGAACACATTGACTAATACTGTCATTTTTTATATAGTAAGTTACAAGTAGATTGTGTCATTTGTTTCTTAGCATCCTTGTCATTAATTTGCCTATTCCTGTACTTCCAGGAAGAAAGTGTAGCCATGCTAATATATATCTTTGTACCTGATTCATCATATGATCAAAACCACAAATTTAGAAGGCTTCTAATTTGGGCTCATGATCACTGTGGCAGTAATTCTGTGTGGTTTTCCTCCGGTGAAGATACCTGGGTTCTTAAATCCTTAATGATGGCATCATGAGTATATTAAGAACACTCCAATTTGGACAAATTACCCATTAGTATAGACACTTAGAAGCAGAATTAAATTAGACTTATTGTGATGGTTTTCCAGCCACTGAGAATTCTGATACAATTAAGGTTGGTTTTTATAAGAGAAACTCTGAGATAATTCTATAAAACTATACATTAAATAAAATTGTATGTAGCAATGAAAAATGTCATTTTTCATTTAATAAAATAAAAAAAAACTATTAGAAAACTCTAAAAATTAAAGGAAGTCTGTTTTGTTGTAGAAAGTTGGGTAGTACAAATTTGGGAGGGTAAAGTATAGCATAGAAAATAGAGAGATCTAAGCAAAAAGTAACAAAGAGGTGTTAAATGAAGTACTTTGTTGTGGTGGTTGCTGTTAAGTGCCTTCGAGTTGGTTCTGACTTGTTGGGACCCTATAAAGGATTTCTGAGGAGCACCTGGTGAGTTTGAACTGTTGACCTTGTGGTTCAAACCGACCTTGAAGTCCAGCGCTTACCCTACAGCACCAGGAAACCTAGAGGTAGAGCTTCAAGGAAAAGACTTTTGCCTTGGGGTTAATTCCCCTTCTCCTCTCAGGAGCATGATTATAAAGGTTAATCTCACCAGTATTTTAGTTGTCCTATTTTTAAGCAGTTCTAATTAGGATGACTCAGGTAACTTCCTGCTCAATGATTACTTCTTGCCTTACCTGAATGTGTCTAATTCTAGACCATTACCTCTCCTTTTATGAGTTCCAACTATAGAAAACAACATTTCCCATTCCCTCCTGCCTTAACTTCAACTCCTGAGTGTAGCTTAAAGATAAATGACCTTAATTTATTTTCTTTTACTCAATACTTTCATGATCTTCCTCCATTAACTTCACTCTGGCTTTCCTCCTTTTAGCATCTGCGTCATTTTAACTGGTCTTTTTGAAAATTTTTTTTTTTTTCCATGAATGATTCTGTGCCACATTAGGACAACATTATTGCCTTGCATTTTGTGGTGCTGTGAGCTCAAACTTATGTAGCACAAATCAGCACAATAAAGGTTATTATTTTCCCCAGTTTTATGTCAGCTGACCTGGGTCCCAATTCAGATTAGTCTCAAGTGGAAAACAACACGTTATAGAGCACAAGCAGAGTTACCATATCATTAAATAGTGTCGCTTTACTTGGGAAGAGGCTTACAGAATCCTTAACATTCAATGTTATTAGCAAGGTGGCTGGTATTATCTCCTGTAGTGGTTATTTGCACAGCACCGTACCTGTCCTGGGCATAAAAGGAGATCCCATTTCCTAGTGATGTCCCTCCTGAGGACCATGAACGATGAGGCTATGCCAAGGTCTTGAAATGGGAAAGAGAAAACAAGTTTAACCTCTAGGTCTTATTCAAAAAAAGGAGGACAGAGTGAGGTTAAGCACTAATTATAAGCCATTTAGAAGAAACAACTCTCACCCTATACTAGAGTATGGGCATAATATTAGTTTAGGGAAGCCTTTCTAGCTCACCTATACCAAACAGCAAAGGACTATTTTAATAATGGTTTTATAAATAAATGCTTTCAGAATAAAATCTGGTAGACAATGCTAATTTTCTAGTTAAAAATAATAACAACCTGGGGACTTCTGAGCCCATGGACAAGGACAAGGACGGAGGGCTAGAGCTGAGAGTGAGACGTCCATCTGATAAGAAGTGAAGGGAGATGCACAAGAACACTCAAACTTGCAAATAACACTCATCTGACCTAGTCTCAATTGCTTGATTATCAGAACTCGACCAGAGGAAGATTTTTAAAAAAAATAACAAACAATTTTTGATAAAGGAAACAAGTATAAATTGTTACAATTTTATGAACTTGACCTAAACTTATGGATGTAGTAGCTCAAAATACCAACTGACAGGGAAGGAGTCTTCACATCAGTATCAATCCTATCCCTTCTGTATACAGGGCTGATAGGGATGGGCAACTTAGATATTGACTACCTAAAATGAGGGGGTGATAAAAGCATGGATTGACTGACTTACACGTGTTCAAGAAGGAGTTTAGTTTAAGAGTGTGCGGGAAAAGTAAAATCCCCAATGAACAGTTTTCATCTTGCGTAGATGGAGCTGGTAAAAATAGATGGGGATAAGATTCTTATGAATCAATAGTGAGTAATTATTATCGTGATTAATTGCGACTGTCACACTATAAATTTAGAAGTTCTGTAACAAAAACAAGGCAGTAGTTAATCTTACAGTCCAGAAACAGAGGACCCTAAGACCATCAAGGGAGAAGAGTATAAGTAGAGTATGGGACCCCATTCAGGGAAGCAGCGACACCAGAGATGGAGGCAGAGATGAAAACATGGAGAGAGGGAGCAGCTAGGACTCTTGACTCATGGAATGAGAGGGACTGGGTGCTGGTAGCCAGGAGGCAGGCTTGCATAAAGTGCCCTTTGGTTGTTTAAATGATCATATATTCCTGAGTGTTTCTGTGTACATACCTTTTCCCAAAACAAACAAACAAACAATGAATGGATGCAAATTCTGTTGAATGATGTTGCATGTAGGCGATTGAATCACTGCAATGAAATGATGGTGTAAAGCCGATGTTCTCCCATATAACTATCACTCAGTTTACAATAAAAACTTTAAAAAACATAATAATAATAACAATCACTTTTTTCCATTTGTATCTTCATATAAAATAATGCTAAAAGTATTACTGATTGTTGTTGTTGTGGTTATGTGCCGTGGAGTTGGTTCTGACTCATAGCGACCCTCTACAGGGTTTCCAAGGCTGTAAATCTTTACAGGGGCAGAAAGCCTCATTTTTCTCCCATGGAACAGCTGGTAGTTTCAAATTGCCGATTCATAACCACTGTGCTACCAGAGCTCCTGATAGAGTTGGCCAAATGTCAGTTATATTAATATTATTCCTCCAAGGTATGACTTTTCTTATTAAAATATAATAAAAACAGGTGTTCAATGGTTTAGATATACTTTCAATAGAATAGCTGATCTGCTTCTATTCTTTCTTCCTGGTTCAGCTAAACTTTCTTTGAGGAGCTTGCCAATTATCTATATAATTTTAACACCTAGCTCAGGAATCCCTTCCTCCATTAAATTCCCAGAGCCTTCCTTCTCCTACCGTCCTTCAAGAGTTAACCACTTCATCTGGGGCTGTTACCTTGTTGTTGTTGTTGTTACATGCTGTTGATTCAGTTCCAACCCATAGCGACCCTGTATCGGGTTTCCCAGGAGCAGATGGTGAGCTTGAACCACCAGCCTTGCAATTCAAACCAACTTTGCAGTCCAGCGCATTAACCCACAGCGCCATACCAGGACTGCATGTTACCTTACTCTTTTTCTAATCCATTATAATAGATCATTTCCTTCTTAATTTCCTTTCATAAGATACTACCTGACATATGCATAAGATAAGTAGCCCAAACCAGATTCAACTAGTTGGGGCTCCCATACATGTACAGAGAATTTCAGCTCAAGGAACCAACTTATTAACGGTTCCAGCAATACGTCCTGGATTCCATGAGCACAAAAAGCATAACCTTCCTGAATACCTGTGCCTGTTGTTGTTGTTATTAGGTGGCATGGAATTGGTTCCCACTCAGCGCACAACAGAACAAAGCATTGCCCAGGCCAGCACCAGCTTCACAATTGTTACATTTCAGCCCATTGTTTTTACCATTGTGTCAATCCATTTCATTGGGGAGTCCCCTCTTTTTGCTGACCTTTCATTTTACCAAGCACAATGTCCTTCTTCAAGCACTGGCCCCTACTGGTAACCTGTCCAAAGCACTAGAGACAAATTCTCCCAATCCTCACTTCTAAGGGTCATTCTAGCTGTACTTTTTCCAACACAGATTGGTTTGTTCTTCTGGCAGTACATGGTACATTTAATATTCTTCTCCAACATCATAACTCAAAGACATCAATTCTTCTACATTCTTCCTTCTTCATTGTTCAACCTTCATTACTATATGAGGTGACTGAAAATACCATGGCTTGATCACACACACCTTAGTCCTCAAGATACATTTGCTCTTTAACACTATGAAGAGGCTATTGCAGTCTAGTTGACTAATGTAATCTGCCATTTGATTTCTTAACAGCTGCTTCCATGAGTGTTGATTATGGCTCCAAGCAAAATGAAGTATTTGACAACTTAACTTTTTTCCCCTCCATTTGTCATGATGTTATTTACTGGTCCAGTCCTGAGGATTTTTGGTTTCTTTACATTGAAGTACAATATACATGGAAGGTTTTGGTATTTATCAGTAAATATTTCAAGTCCTCTTCATTTCCAGCAACAAGGCTGTGTCATATGTATATCACAAGTTGTTAATGAATCTTCCTCCAGTTCTGATGTCACAATTTTCTTCATATTATACAGTTTTTATGATTATTGCATACAGTTTGAATTATTATGGTGAAAGGATACAACACTGGCACATATTGTTCCTGATGCTCTAGTCAAACAACTCTCTCTTGGTCTATGTAAAGGTTCTTCAGGAGCACAATTAAGCATCTGTAATACACATTCTTTACAAATCCTTAGTTTGCCATGATCCATAGTTAGCTCTTGCCTTGTTTTAGTAGTTGATATTGATCTTCTTCACTATCTCTTTCCACAGATATAGTCAACTTGATTCTTGTGTATTCTATCTGGTGAGGTCCATGTGTAGTCAACTGTTGCATTATTTCAAAAGGTATTTGCAATGACTAAGTTGCTGGTCTGGCAAAGTCTATAATGTAATCTCCAGCATCATTTCTATCACCAACACTGTATCTTCCAACTACTGATCCTTCCTCTTTGCGTCCAGCTTTAGCATTCCAATCAACAGTAATTACCAGCACATCTTAATTGCATGTTTAATCCATTTCTGACTGAAGAAGGTGGTAGAATTCTTCAATTTCATCATCACTGACTTTAGCGGTTGATGGGTAAATTTAAGCAATAGTGTTATTAACTGGTCTTCCTTGTTGGCATATGGATATTATATGTTATCACAACCATCACTGCATTTCAAGATAGATCTTGAAATGTTATTTTTAATAATAATTATGATACTGTTCCTCATGAATTTATCATTCCAGGCATAGTAAACTTTATGACTATTGAATTCAAAATGGTCAATACCTGTTTATTTCAGTTCACTAATGCCTAGGATATCAATCTTTATGTTTTCCATTTAATTTTTGAAAACTTACAGTTTTCTTAGATTCATACATTATACACTCCATGTTCTGA
>NW_006408527.1:414018-415021 GCF_000296735.1 Chrysochloris asiatica | reverse complement strand
ATACTATATCTGACAATGTTCTGTTGCTATTCATCAAACTTTCAGTGGCTAACCATTTAGAAGTAGTCTCACTCTTCTTCCTAATTCATTTTAGTCTCAAAAGTCTGCTGAAACTTCTCCACCATGAGTGACCCTGCTGGTATTTAAAATACTGGTGGCATAGCTTCCAGCATCACATAAGTACCACAGTATGACAAACTGACAGACAAGTAATGGGTATGCCTGCACAGTGAATTAATATCGCATGACCTTTTAAATCTAAGTGTACATGAGTTCAACCAATCCACCCATTTTTATGAATATGTATAATTTACCTGTCCATTTTCTTATAATTCTGAAAAACCTGCACATATTTAGAGAATCAGATCTAATGAAACACCCTCCTGGCTCCTTGCTCAGAATTTTGCAATGAAGCTACTTCAGTTTTCTCAAAAACAAAGAAAAGTTAAGCAAGCCTTTCACTGCACTGCTTCTGTATATTACACATATCCAATTTTGTACTTATCTTGCTGTGTTTTACTTACACAAGTCAGTTTCCTCTTCTAGACCATAATACCTTAATATGAGGGGGTTTCAAAAAGTTCAAGGACAATATGGAATTAAAAGATAATGGGATTTTTCACAAGTTTTTGAAGTTCTCTCATATATTTCTGCTAAGATAAGCACTGGACTTTGAACCACAAGTTCCGAGGTTTGAGCCTGCCAGCTGCTCTACAGGAGAAATGAGGTTTTCTGCTCCTGCCAAGATTTAAAGCATCAGAAACCCCATAACATGGTCACTATGAGTCAGAAGTGACTCAATGGCACTTAACAACAACAATTCCATATCATCACAGTTCCTAGTACATAGAAATGTATTCAATCGATGTTTACAGAAAAGATGTACAGATGAATGAAACTGATGCATGGCTGAGTGAATGAGTAGGTGAGTAGATGGATGAGAATCTGCCCTCTCTTAAAAATATGTGCTGAGGAGAACAAACAAGATGGCGGACTGGGTGAA
>NW_006408527.1:403471-410988 GCF_000296735.1 Chrysochloris asiatica | reverse complement strand
AAAATATATATATATATATATATATGTGCTCATCTCTTTAAGCTGAAAAGGACAACAGTACACATAACTCTATGAGTAATGAGAGTGACTGGTCAGAATGACCTGGGATGTCATAGGCAGTATATATGAATCAGGCACAACAAATTTAAAAAGTAATATTTGGCATATTACCAGATGGAACAGAGCTACAAAAGGTAAATATCTCCCCCAAACTATGTCTCCTGTTCTTGGAACAAAGGATATAATAACATGTTCATATAAGGGAAATCATTCTATTTGGCATTTCTGTTTTATAGATAATCTATTTTTCCTATTTAAGTGAAAGCTTAAGTAGGCTCCCATGGCATATGAAGGCTCCCATAGCATATTCTCTAAGATTAAATCCAATAGCAACAATGAATATAAAAAATATAATGACTCTGAATATATCATAATGCATATATATGGGTGTATTCATAATCCACAACTAAATTCTCCTATACTTTGCTCCCATTTTTCTCCATCTCAATATTTATCATATAAATTACAAATGGATCATATAAATCTCACTCCTATGCCATTCTAAAATTTCTCCAACTTAGTCCTTACTGATAATCACATTTCTAGACCCTTCGCTTCAGACCTACATTATTTAATCCTTATAGTCTCCCAAGACTCTATCAATTTTCATTCTATGCCTATTACTTAGATTCTGCACAACAAACAAGGTATCCCAGGAGCTGAAGCAGTAAGCCAGAATTGTGAGTTGAGATTGGCTTGAGGGGTGAGGAAAGTTTATAAGTATTTGGAACAGTACGTATTTTAGCCCTTTTTCAGAAACTGACTGAGTGAATAATTATAAAAAAATACTGAGTTACTCAGAAAAAAAGACACCCTGGCAGTTTAGTGGATTACAAACTGGACTGCTAACTGAAAAATCAGCAGTTCGAATCTACCAGTTTCTCATCAGGAGAAAGATGAGGCTTTCTCCTCCTGTAAAGATTTACAGCCTTGGAAACCCTATACAGAATACTGATGAGACAAAAACCTACTCCTACTGGGTGGCACACCATTCAGAAAACACACACACACTCTTTCAGAGTGCAAGTTACAGGGGTCAAATGGGCCTCGATTTGTAAATTATTTTTCATTTTGGTGCTGTAGGATAAGCACTGGGATGTTAACCTGAAGGCCCGTGATTTGAGTCCACCAGTTCACTCCTCGGGAGACAAATGAGGCTTTCTGCTCCAGTAAATATTTACAGCCTTACAAACCCTACAGGATGTCCCTATGAGTCAGAATTGACTCAATGTCACCTAGCAACAATAACAACATACCAACCAAAAGGTTGACAGTTCAAACCCACCAGCAGCTCTGCAGAGCAATCTGCTCCCCTAAATATTGTTGTTAAGAGCTGTCGATTTGGTTCCAACTCATAGCGACCCCAAATAGGGTTCCCAAGGAGCAACTGGTGAGTTTGAACCACTAACCTTGTGGTTCAAACTAACCTTGAGGTCCAATGCTTTATCCTACAATGTCACACTAGGATTCCTTCATAAAGATTGCAATCTAGAAAATATTATGGGGTAATTCTATTCTGGTCTATAGGAAAACTTTGGGTTAGAATCAACTTGACCACATACAATAACAATGTGGATATAAGCACCTATTACAGTGTGTGGTTCACAAAAAGGCATAGTACGTACTATTACAATAGTATAATCACTGTAACTGTTACTAGGAATTTGCTATGAAAATGGGCTTTTCCTAAATTAAAGTTCAAATAATGACTTGTGAGTGACTTTCCCACCTCACCCCACCCCCAGAATTGCTTAGGATGGAAGTTCTAATTTCCTATGCAGCAGTTCCTTTCTGCTGAGTTGATGAAGAAAGAGACGTCTATTGTGAGACTCAGATCGGTGTATAAGAAAAACAACAAACAAACAAAATACACACATCAATCTAGGAAGTTGTTTCACCATTCAGATACGTGGTATAATCAGATTTCAACTCTGATGTACTAATTTTTAACGGACTCTCAGCCACCTAATTCCAATTCCTTTGGCAGATTCTTACATGAAATTTTGGTTTATAAACTTATTACTTAACATATATGATATGCTTCTTACTGAAACAAGATACTTTGCTTTATTTCCTAATAGTCTGTATGAATTATAAGACCAAACCTAAAGTACAAACCAGACGGAAGCATGAGGAATTGTTCTATTAGTACAAAATGTGTCATAGGAAGCTGTTTTCATTATAAATTAGCCTTTATTTTATTCCAAAGCTGCAGAGTCCTCAATAAACCCTCTCTGCCTCTGGTCCTCAAGGACAAGGGTGGGTCACTAGCTCGGGATGCCTTGATATCCTTCCCTGCCTTTCTCAGCCTGGCCTCTGATTAAGTGCCTGCTGCTGAACATTACGAGGTCATCCAGCACTGAAAAAAGGACCAGGCAAAACATATTTAGTGCTATATTTATTAGTGTGGCTCTGTGTACATTCATATATGTACACATACTCCAAATAATTTTAAATTAAAGCATTTTAAAAATACTTAATGGAGGTTAAGCAGCATTTTTAACCTCTGCTCAAGTTATTGAATGGCATATTAAAACCAATGTGGCTCTAATGTACCTTCTAATGTGCACTGCTGCTTTAACAAATTGCCTATAAATTTTAGTTGAATTAAGCCTATTCCTTGTACATTCATAGTAAGGTTAAGTTAATAATACATGAGGTTTCATTATATGCACCTGCCTTAATGGTTTTTAAGAAAGTGGGACAAGAATCTGTGTGTAGAAGTCTAGGATGGGCCAGTAATATTTACCTCCCATATGAAATAAAAAGACAGAACTCCTTAGGCTTGCTAGTCTACCCCCTCTGGTCCCATACTTCTCCCACCATCCAGCAGTGTTCATCCTTGTAATGTATGATCTAGATGTGTTTAAAGAAGCAGAGTGAACGCTTCAGATTACAGTGAGGCTTTGTAATGTACACACTGAAGAGCTGGCCACTGTGAAGCCTCTGTTTATGATATACTTTAGGGTAAGGGCTCTTTTTCAATGTAATTTTCACTGGAAGAGAGAATAAAACCAGAAAACAAAAATTCAAAGTAGAGTTTCTGAAGCTAGAAGAATGCAAATACCCCTACCCCCAGCCAAAAAAAGGAAGAAGAGACCACAAGCATACTTTGACCCTTACATAACATATGACTATGAGTACAACATATCTTGTTTTGTTTAAAAAAAATGTATAGTTTAACTTTGCAGGGTAAAATACTACACCTACCCTATGTGTGATTAAAGGGACACTCACTCATAGATCTTTACTGAAAAGGGAATAATGCTATACAGGTTGTTTTTATTTTATTGTTCAGTAATTCAGTGAAGATGAGGAGGCCTCAGAAGTTGGGGGGAAAATAGAATCAAAAGATCATGTTTTTTTCCACAAACTTTTTGAAGTTCCCTTGTATATAGGGAGTACCTAGTATGTAGGTACTGCTCTATGTACTTGGAATAACATTGAATAAATCTGAGGAACAGCAATGAGTCTTGTTGACTAGAGAGGAATAATTGATCTGAAGACTAGTAGGATGTGAGGTCAGAGATGTCATGGAGCCTGCAAACCTTGTGGGCCTTTATAGACCATTTTATGATGGGAAATCAAGAAAGAGTGGAGCGACACAAACTGACTGAAACATTATCAGTCTAACATCTTGGCTGCATGTTGAAAAATGACTTGCTAAAGGAAAAAGAAAGGAACTGGGAGTTTAGGAAGCTAATCTGATGGTCCAGGAGAAAGACACAAGTGGCTTGAACCAAGATGATGTAAGTCAAGGGTGGTGACAAGTGGTCCAGTTCTGGATATATGTATTTGAAGGCAAAACCGTCTTTTGAAAGAAAAAAACAAGGGTTCTATGTAAAGGATGGAGTCCTGGTGTGGCACTATGGGTTAATGCACTGGACTGCAAAGGTGGTTTGAACCGCAAGTTTGGGAGTTCAAGCTCACCAGCTGCTCTTTAGAAACCCTATACAGGGTGGTGTGAATTGGAACCAACTCAATGGCACTCAGCAACAGCAACAGGTAAAAGACCGGCATTAAGAATGGTTCCAAAGATTTGGTGTGAAAAAGTTTGTTGTTAAGTGCCATCAAGTGGATTCTGACTCACAGTGACCCTGTATAGGGTTTCCAAGGAGCAGCTGGTGAGCTTGAACCACCAGCCTTGCAGTTCAAACAACTTTGCAGTCTGACATTTTAGCCTACAGAGCCACATCAGGGCTCTGCTTGTGAAAAACTTACAGCCTGGAAAAGACTAGAACAACATTTTCAGCTATGCTTCCCTGATGAAAGCTCCAAAATGGAAATGGAAAAAAAAGAATAGAAAAAATATACATATATCTGATGACAAATGTCTGCAAGCAAACACTAAGCATTTGCAGTGGAGAATACAAGAGTCAGGTACTTGGTTCAGGTTAAGAATTAAAGAATGCAGAGAATTCTGAAGTCAGGTGTGGGGTATAGGCAATCACCTCTCCAACAAGGAGATTGTCCCTCTCCCGTCTTTGAAGAATACATGAAGTTTTCCTTTTAAATGTTTAACTGGAGAGGATTTGGATTCAGGAACACCAGACATAACTTGAGACAGAGATCAAGTGTTGAAATGAACACCTGAATTATGTGAAAGGTTACCTAAACAATAGATGGGAGACCTGCTCCAGAATTTGCGTTCCAGGGTTTTACACATCAGGCAAGGACTTGACACTTGAGAGGAATCACAATGAAAGGCTGCATCCATGCCAAAACTATCCTGTTAGGACTCCCCATGGTCAGCACGAGTGAGTGTGTAAGCATGCACACATACACACTTATGCACTCATACATACACACAAAGCACACATAAACCCAAACAGTTCTCATCAGCTTTTCATTGTCGTACTCTTACATAAGAAAATGCAACCACAAATCTTCAAACGTTTCCATAGAACTTGTGAAATTAAAGACAAAGAACTAAAAGAGAATGTGAAATAAACCAATTCAATGTACAGAGAAGATTACTTGGAAAAAATACTTTCAAGAATAAAGAAAAATTACGTATTCACAAAATAAAAACAGCATGATATAGTTATGTATGAGGGTAAGTCCTGGTGTGGCGCTGTGGGTCAATGCGCTGGACCACAAAGTTGGTTTGAACCAAAAGGTTGGCAGTTCAAGTTCCTTGGAAACTATATGGGGTTGCTATGGGTTGGAACCGACTCGACGGCACACAACAACAACAAAGCAAAAAGTATTGCTGCTAGAGTTTCAGTTCATTCAAGCATGCGTTTATTTTGAACAAAGTTTGTTTAAACATGTCTCTGATCAGACAATGGTTGCAGATAAGTTCTTTCAGTAATACATCTGTCTTATCGCCTCAGAATGCCTTTTTATATAAAGTCCAATCAAAATAGTAGCTTCCAAAAGGATCTTCTGGGCCAGTTAAATTCAAGGTATAGAGGTCAGCTCATAATGTTATTGTCACTAATTTCTGGATTCCAAAGAGGTCATTTTAAAAGATTTCCTTGGACATTGAATGATCATTTTAAGAAAATGGAAAACTGCATTGGTGAGACAAAGGCCAGGAAAGTTGTTCTGAGGAATTATTTTCCACCACAACAATCACCTGCTCATTCTTTGAAGGGTAGCAAGGACTGTCCTATAAGAATGTCACTGGAAGACTTCATGCCATCCACACTATCGTCCTGATTTTGCCCCTTTAGACTTCTTTTTCTTCCGAACATTTGAAGAATGGTTAAAAAGAACATTATTTGAATTCTACCTTGTTGACATAGTATAAATCGAAGAGTATAGAATTCTGCAGAAAAGGGTGTTGTTATTAAGAGCCATCAAGTCTGTTCCAACTCATAGTGACCTTGTGGTTCAAAGCAACTCTGAGGTCCAGTGCAGTGTTCTTTAGCACCATACCTTCAGAGAAGGTTTTTTGTTGATACTACTAAGTGTTGTCGATTCGGTTCTGGCTCATAGCGACCCTCTTTAGGGTTTCCAAGGAGCAGCTGGTGAGCTTGAACCACCCACCTTGCATTTCAAACTGATCTTGCAGTCCAGTGCATTAATGCACAGCACCACACCAGGACTCCAGAAGGGTTAGAGAGATGGAAAATACCATCTTTAGAAGCATATAGATCTAGATGGAGGATATGTCAAGAAGCAATAGCTTCACATGTTATTTTTGTTTAATAAAGCTTTCTATAATTTTATAGCAATACTTTGTGACTTACCCTCATATAAAAACATTTATAAATGAATAAGAAATATCAGTTAAAAATTAAAAAGTAAGATGTACTAATTAAAAATGTAATGGAAGCACTATAGTTTAAAGAACAGTATAACGCCTTCCCTGACCCCAAATTATATTAAAAATGTGAAGAAAAACAATGCGAAAGTTACAGGATCTATCCAGGAGAGTCAATATCCAAATAATAATGGTGGTGGTTGGAGGTTATGTGCCGTGGAGTTGGTTCTGACTCATAGCGAGCGTATACAAGGTTTCCGAGGCTATAAATCTTTATGGGAGCAGAGAGCTTCATCTTTCTCCCACAGAACAGCTGGTAGTTTCGAACTGCTGACCCTGAGATTAGCAACCCAATTCATAATCACTATGCTAATTGTTGTTGTTAAGTGCCGTCGATTCGGTTCCGACCCATAGCGACCCTGTACAGGGTTTCCGAGGGTGTAAATCCTTACGGGAGTAGAAAGCCTCATCTTTCTCCCGCGGAGCGGCTGGTAGTTTCGAACCGCTGACCTTAAGGTTCGCAGCCCGATTCGTAACCACTACGCTACCAGAGCTAATAGACTCTGAGAAATCAACCAAAAATCTGCTACCATCACGTTAATTCCAACTCATAGAGCTCCCGTAAGATAAAGGAAAATTTCTCTGTAGGATTTCCAAGACAAAAAATCTTTATGGCAGTGGACAGTCTTATCTTTGTGCCGGTTAATTTGAACCACTGAACTTGTGGTTAGCAGCCCAATGCTTAAACCACTGTAACATCAGACCTCCTGGTGTTACAGGGACTTAAGAAGAGAGGAAAGGAATTCTTAGACATGATTCAAAAAAACTGTTCCTAGAACATGAGAACATTAGACCACAGATTGGAAAAATCCACTGAATGCCCAGAACAATTATTTAACAAATAGCTCATCATCTTAAAATTTTCTGAAGCCAAAGTTGTAGTTATTATATCAGTTACTAGAAAGTAAAGCTAACTAAGTAACTAACTAAATAAAACCCTCAGCCCACATTTTATACCTCAAACAACAACAACAAAAAAAAACCCACACACAAAACATGTAAGAACCAGAATGGCACTGCCAGAGACAATGATGTAATAATTTAAAATATCTGAGTGAAGATGATTCTATATAGAGGTAAATTTTCAAATGACTATGAGGTTGAAATAAAGAACATTTAAGCAAGGATCATTCCCACCCCCTCCATACCCAGAGTAGACAGGGAGGGGCAACTTGGACATTGGCTA
>NW_006408527.1:401674-402939 GCF_000296735.1 Chrysochloris asiatica | reverse complement strand
TGTGTGGAGAGGATTGTAAATATACGATAGGATGAATGTAAAACTGATGTTCTCCCATGTAAACTATCACATAATTCACAATCCAACTTTTAAAAAAGAAAATTTTAAATATTTAAAAATTTAAAAAGCAGATATTTCCCTTGGTCCTGTGGGATTTGAACCACAATGTTGGCAGTTCAAACTCACCAGCTGTTCCTTGGAAACCCTACACAGGGTTGCTATGAGTTGGAACCAACTCGATGGTACTAAACAACAACACACTCCTTTTCAGAAGCTACTAGCACACATGGTCTACCAAATAAGTAAATGATCATAGTGACCCTGCATATGGGTTCCAAGGAGCAGCTGGTAGATTTGAACTGTTGACCTTGCAGTTAGTAGTACACCAGGACTACAGACCAGGAAATCCTATGGAACAGTTCGACTCTGCCTTTTAGGATAACTATGAGTAAGATTCAACTTGATCCCACACAATAACAACCCTTATGGTAGCAGATCTCCAAGTTTTTTCTCCACAGGAGCAGTTGGTGGGGATGAACCAACCACCTTTCAGTTAGTAGTAGAGTGCTTAACCACTGAGCCACCAGGGTTCCTTTGTTGTTGTTAGGTGTCATTGAGTTGGTTCATATCCATAACAACCCTACGTACAACAGAATGAAACAAGCTCAGATCCTGTGCTACCCTCACAATTGCTGCTATGCCTAATGTTGCTGCCACTGTGTCAATCCATTTCATTGGCGGTCTCCCTCTTTCTTGCTGTCCCTCCATTTCACCAAGAATGATGTTCTTCTCCAGGCATTGGTCCCTCATGATAACATGTCCAAAGCATGAGAGAAGTCTGACCATCTTGGTTTCTAAGGAGCATTCTGCTTGTACTTCTTCCAACACAGATTTGTTTGTTCTTTTGTCCGTACTTGGTACCTTTAATATTCTTCTCCAGCACCATAACTCAAATGCATCAATTCTCCTAAGGTTTTTCTTACTCAAATGACCTCTTTAATATGTTAAAAAGCAAAGAGGTTACTTTGAGGACTAAGGTATACCTGATCCAAGTCATGGTATTCTCAATAGCTTCATATGCATGTGAACATTGGAAAATGAATAAGCAAAACTATAGAACAATTAATGCATTTGAATTAAAGTGTTGGCAAAGAATACTGAAAGTAACATGGACTGTCAGAAGAACAAACAGTTAGGGTTCTCCTAGAATCAAAGATGGCAAGTCTTCATCTTTAGTACTATGGGCATGTGGTTGGGAGGGACCA
>NW_006408527.1:398242-400402 GCF_000296735.1 Chrysochloris asiatica | reverse complement strand
GATGGTTGATGAACGATTGCAAAATCAGTAACAGAGATGGATATTATGCTTGGTAAAATGGAGGTCAGCGAAAAAGAAGAAAACCCCCAGTGGGATGGATTGACACAGTGGCAACATCAATGGGCTCAAACAAAACAATTGTGAAGATGGTACAGTATTGGGCAGGGATGCTAAGAGTGGAAACGACTTTACAACAACTAACAACAACAGCAACATTGCTGTTGAGTTGGTTCTGACACCTAGAGACCCCAAAGGCTAGAGTAGAACTGTCGCTTTTTAGAGAAGCAGACTGTCACAGCTGGTGGGTTCAAACTGCCAATTTTTTTCAGTTAGGAGTCAAGTTCTTAATTATGGTGCCACCAAGACACCTTAATCTAATATTGATAAATCTCAATTATGAAAGAAATTTGTATGTCTGGGTGGATTAGAACTGTCAACCATTCAGTTAGCAACTAAGTACTTGAACCACTGTAACACCAGGGCTCCTGGATTGAATATTAGCAAATCTCAATCACAAGTCTGAATAGCTGAGTTCATCTAAACTATGCTCCCAGAAAAAACAACACAAACGTATCAGACAATCTTGATTAATAAATTAAATAGTTATATCTGTGTTGGATAACTATAGAATTACAATCATACTGAGAATTTTTTTTTTTTTTCAAAAGCTGAAAGTAATCACAGAGGAATCACCTAACACGGAAAGTCTTTCCACTACATTGAAAATGTAATACATTTCTCTCTTACCTGGTTGACACTGATTGCACCTTCTTCCTTGAAGATTAGACAAACATAGGCACTGGCCACTGATTGGGTCACAAATGGTCCCAGGCAGTGTCTCCAAAGAGTCACACTTACACATCTGGCAGCCTTGAAAATTGCCAATGGTGAAATTGTACCTGTGAGGTTTACACTGATTACAGTGACGACCTGTTACCCCTAATTTGCAAAGACATTGTCCTGTTGATTTCTCACACAGCAGAGAGCCATTTACTGTCCCAGTCTTATTACAGTTACAAGGCTGGCAGAGGAAAGAACTGTTTTGCTGTTGTAGGTAGAAGTAACCTTCTAAACATTGATTGGCACTGTCTTCCTCCAACATTGGGTTTACAGCTGCACTGCCCTGTTTTAGCATCACAGACCGTCCCAGGAAGGGTTCCAGACATATTGCATTCACAGGTCTTACAACCAGTGACATCCAACCCATAAAAGTTTTCTCTGCAGGTGTCACACTGAAGTCCTTTGGCTTCTTTTTTGCACTTGCATTGCCCAGAAAGAGGGTTGCAGAACTTGTTGACTGAACCATGGAGGTTACACCTGCAGGGCTGACATCCATCATTGCTAAAACTTCGGAGAAATTTAAATCCAACTTCACAGTGATCACACCTAAGCCCTAAAGATACAAAGTGTTTAAAAACAACTGAAGATGGGAAAACTATTTCATCCAACATCTCAAGATATCTGAAGCACAAAGAATGCTCCTGGAGATATTAAATGCAAACACAAACCGTTGAGTGTTTGTTTCACAAGAAATGAGAGCTAACCCACCCAGACACACAGAGAGCTAACAGTGCATTCACGATACAATGGGAATTCACAATATAGTGGGACTTAGCATTCATATAAAACTTTTACTTACAATGTGCTTTATAAAGATGTAATTAATTTTTTATGGCTTAATGCTAGTATAATTGTTCCTTCTGTCACCCACAATGGATCTTTTCCCCTCTTTAGCAATACTCAGACTATCTTTTTAAAATATTTATTCCAAAATACAGTAGAGAGTAGAATATATTTTCAAAGTCATATAAAAGCAGAAATGCTTAATACTACATTAGTTATTTTCCCAAATCAGAATTCACTAAAATTGTTTTATAAAACATCAAGTTGGTAAGTAGTTTTTTGTGATAATAGTATATCCATTTCTACTGAATACCACACATTTAATTAATTAATTTATATAATTTATGTCCAGAGTAATTTTATGTTCATGCTTTTATATGCTCCTATCTTCTATTATTTTCAATTGATATAAATTATACTCTCCTTGGCTTATAAAGCAGCCACATTGCTTGTCACATTGTGTGATTCAGAACATATCTCTTTAACCACTAAGTAAATTATGCTGTGTATATTGCTTCTATTTAAAAGTATATATAT
>NW_006408527.1:393948-398142 GCF_000296735.1 Chrysochloris asiatica | reverse complement strand
ACACACACACACACACACACACACATAAACATTTTGAAAACAGAGGAAATGTTTTATCACCTAAATTTATATCTCAGGCATCTGAAGTTAATCTCAAAAAGAATATTATAAGGCAAATAAAATTTTTAAATGTATTAACAAATGCTCAGATGCAAAATGCTTCTTTTAGGTAGTTTTCACAGATCCATGAATTCAAGTATCTGATTGTATGGGGTTGAATCAATTGAAACATTTATTTTAAGCTATAATGACGATTAAAAAAAAAAAAAACTAAACCTAAAATAATTCTCAAAAACATGTTCAGGAACTCATATGTAGAAAAGCATTTCTTAAACTGGAAGCAAATGCATAATATATATGTATATGTATGGATAAAAATTCAAGAACTCCAATGGAAGGCAAGTTACTTTAACAGTGATGAATGACTCACCTAAGGCATATCATTTAATTTCAATAAGGAAAATAAAAAAGGACCACTATTGCTGCAAATTTTAAAAATAACTGTATTGTTAACAAGAATTATGACTCATTTTGAACTATTAAAATTGGTCTACATGGATTCATATCATATCAGTTTTAAAAATACGCACAGTGCTTATTTGAATATGCCATACATATTCCTGACAGGTAATCTATTCCTAACGATACTGAGGAAGGCCTACAGGGCATCACATTCAGTGTTAACAGTATAGGCGAGTTAGCACACTTGGCATTTAATTCACATTCTTCTCCTTTTTATTCTAGATGAATGACCTACTTTAATAAAATTATTGGTGCTAATGTATTTTACTGGTGATAGAATCATTAGTAAGATTTAACAGTTTTGTTAACTCTAACATTTTGCTTTCTGAAGCATATACAATACACTTGTATTTTCTGTTTGTTTTTTCTCCCCATATTAACAAGTTAAAATTGAATATGTTTACTTGCTAATTGCATTAGGACAAGAAATATATATATATATGTCAAGTTACACTTGTATTTGTAACAACAACAACAACAACAAAAAAAAAACAAAGAAAAACACCACAGCACTTACAGAAATTACCATAGAACAATAATGCCAGATGACGATATATTTGGTTGTCACAAAATACTTGTTTATATTTTCATGTTCCTAGATCAACCAAAAACTTAGGCAAATGTCAGGGAAGTCATTACAAATTCAAAATGAAAAATAACATTTCATTTTTTGACTTTGTTAAGCTCTGAAACCTGACTGAGGACTGACCTCATTGATATGCAATAATAACAGCCTCTCTGTCTTTAAGTTTGTGCTCACATCTTGAATTTAAAACATTCCACACATTAAAGAACAAAGGATGCTATATAGATTAAATTCAAAGGTCTTAGAATTCAGTTAGCATTACTGAAAGAGAACATAAAGATGAGGGGCTCTTTGTAAGTTAGTTATTCTGTTTTTCGGAAAAGTTATAGTTATTGTGTACTTGAAAAGCACAAGGGGAAACCATGTTATAGATTCTGGTGTAATCTTTTTTGAAATCAGAGAATCTTGTATAATACCATGAAGTAAGCTCATTTTCCTTATTTTTAAAATCAAGTTGAAAAGCTTGGTGGGTTAAATTGCATTAAAAGATGTATGTACATCTACATATGTGCATATTTGAAAGATAAGGAATTAGCTTCCCAGTATTTCATGGAAAGAATATGATATTCAGAATGCTACATGTCTATGTATATATGTATCTATTCATTTGTGCACACACATACATGCATCACTGCCAGGCATAGTTTTATTATTGTGAAGTTCAGGTCAGTGTTGGAAAAACCCACGGATGACTTGGTGTCTTGAATGACAATAGAAAGGTAAAGGTCCTTTTTAAACTTCCTCTGTGAGCCAAGATGTATTCAGTTACAATACAGGACTCACTTCATCAGGAAACTTTCCTTTTATAATATTCTCATACATCAAAATTTCAAAGTACATTATGTACATAGTGCATTTTGGGCATTTGATAAATTTTGTCCTTATGTGGCTGTGGTTCCCCTCAAAAAATGTTGGATGTAATAAATTGCCATAATCAAATCTAATTTCTGAAATATACCTGTGGGAGTAACAAACAAAAAAGCACGTCCTGTATAAAAAAAATGATAAATAACACTGAAGGTAGCTGTTCATTATAATCAGCTTGGCACTGAATTATAAAATTAAAATCATGTGGCCCTTTATAACTAACCCTAGCAATCAATATACATGATCTGTAGAATTATGTTGACTTATTTTACATTTCATAGAAACAGTTCAAAGAAATATAATAGAAAAAAAAATGGAAAGATTTATCACAAAGGACCCTGTAGCAGAGAATATATATTTTTTTAATTTATTTCTTTTGGTCTATTAAGAAAACTAGCATGAAAACGATTTGCTTAGAACTCGTTAAGTGAAAAACATTTGGAAAAAGTGCTAATTTTCTAAAAGGAACATCTATGCAGCAAATAGATCATATTTCTCTATGACATTAGTGTGGGACTCTGAACACATACATCTACAGAATAAAGAAACTTCTAAAGGGTTGATTGTACTCAGCTTCAAGCTGTAGTGTGATAGAATTATGAACGGAATCACTTTTAGACAGTTAATTTCATCCAAATTGTTGTTGGTTGTTTTTGTTTTGTTTTTTTCTGGCCTGCCTTGAGTAAGAAGTTTACTTTACTCTGAGTTACGAAATCAAATAGAGAATTTTAGTCCAGATGGTAATAGAGATGTGACTGTAAACTTCAGCATTACACATACCAATAACATTTGCTCTGCACTTGCACTGACCTGAATTTTGGTGACAGATAATATCTCCATTCACTGTCCCAGAGGTATTACAATTGCAGGGACTGCAGCCCTCAGGATCCAACTCTTGAAGATTGTAGAATCCATCCTGGCACTGATTGCACCGTCTCCCAGACACATGTCTCTTACAATTACACTGGCCTCCAATCTAGAGAAGATACAATATTTTGTCGAATGATGAACGTATCTATTTTTAGATAATTTGCTCATTAGGTTCAAGACATAGAGGGAGGGAGAAAAATATGTTAAATGTTAAACAGACAAGGCAATAAGGTATTTTTCCTAGTGACACCAAACATGGGAGGTTTAAGCTGGGTGAATATATAGAACTGAATGAAAATGAACACTAGAGGAATCAACTGCATATAACTAAAAGGTGGGGAAACATAAAATTAAGCATTAAGCACCATAGAAAGAAATAAAATATAGACAAGGAGAGACTGAAAATAGCAAAAATGCAGCAGTTAATTTAGTCTTTACAACTCTACCTTTCTTGGTTTTGTTCATCTCACTTGGTTAAACTTAGTTTAAATATGCCAGATATTTAAATTGAAAAGAAATCTCTCTAGACGGATACATACTGGACTAGCTGTAAGGTCAACAGTTCAAACTCACCAGGCATTATTTGGAAACTCTATACAGGGTCTCTATGTGTTGGAACGAGCAATCAAAATATCAATATGTTTCCAATGTTTAAAATAACGTTCTCTATTGATTGCATCATTTACACTTATGGATGCTGATATAAAACATTGTTTTAATGCTCCCTTTAAAAAATATTTTTAAAATATTTCATCATATATATAGACCATTAATGTTGTTTTGTATACCTGGTAAAGATACACAGTCTCAGAAATTCTATACAGGATCACTGAGTCTCAGAATTGACTCAGTGGCAGTGGATTTGGGTAGGTCAAAAGTAACAGGTGACAACAGTTTCCTCTTTAACCTGCTGTTTAAGAATAAAAATCTGCAAATATAGAATGCTCACTGACTATAAATATGGGAATCCTGGTGTGACACTGTAGGATAAGTATGAAGCAGCAAGGTTGGTTTGAACCACAAGGTAGGCAGTCAAAACTCACCAATCACTCCTTGGAAACCCTATACACAATCTCTGCATGTGAACTGACTCAAGGGCACTTCAAGATTCTTCATGAAGGTACATATACATGTAAGATGTAAAATAAATAAGACAGAAGCCCATAAAAGCTCAGATCTTTTAGCACAAGACATGTGGATTGTTGCTGTTAGGCGCCATCTAGTTGGTTCCAACTTATAGTGACCCTATGCACAACAGAACAAAACACTGCCTATCCTGCGCCATCCTCACAACTGCTGTTTGTTATGCTTAAGCTGCCATTGTGCCAATCCATCCCGTTGAAGAGCCT
>NW_006408527.1:391226-393848 GCF_000296735.1 Chrysochloris asiatica | reverse complement strand
GCGCCATCCTCACAACTGCTGTTTGTTATGCTTAAGCTGCCATTGTGCCAATCCATCCCGTTGAAGAGCCTTCTTCTTTTTTTTTTTTTAACTGTCCCTCCATTTTACCTAGCATGATTTCCTTCTCCAGGGACTGGTCCCTCCTGGAACATGTCAGAAGTATGAGACACAAAGTCTTGCCACTCTGGCTTCTAAGGAGCATTCTAACTGTACTTCTAACACAGATCTGTTTGTTCTTCTGGAAGTCCATGGTACGATATCAAATCTCTTTTACAAACCGGGCTCCCCCTTACACACAGGCTAGCATAAACACCAGACAGTGAACCACAAGGTCAGTGATTTTGAGCCCACCAGTTGGAGAAAGATGAGGCTTTCTGTTCGTACAAAAGAATTAAAACCTCGGAAATCCTTTACAAGGTCACTATGAGTCAAAATTGACTCCATAGCACTTAACAAGAAGTTTGAATCCAGCTTATGTGGAGGTAGGGTCATCAGGTGAAAAGGTCCTGTTTATGTTTGATCTCAAGATTACTAAAAAATATCACATGAAGTGTGATATTACGATTCAGTTATGAAGATAGAGAAACAGGCATAGGAGTTCTAAAATAAAGATGTTTTAAATCTATCACTGCCCCATTTTCCTCTTTCTGAGAAATAGAAATTCACTGGAATCATTAACATAAAATATGATGATTAATGTGGAAATGTCTAAGATTCTGAAAATAAAGGGTCATCATGTACCCAGTGTAGTGAGGATAGTAATGAATCTCAATATCAAAGACATATATAGGTCTAGGAAGCCTTTGTTCCTCAACCTACTCTTGCGGGGCTCGATGGAAACTAGATTATTATTCAAAATCTGGGTTTGATATGGTTTGAAAAATAAATGGTATGAAGGTGAGTATATATTACGTTGTTTTTGCTAAATTTTCACGTGCCATCAAATCAGTTCTGATTCATAGCGACTCTGTATACAGTTTCTGAAGAGTGGCTGCTGGATTTGAATTACCAACCTTGCAGTTAGCAGTTCAGTGCTTATCCTGCAGTGCCACACCAGGACTCATAAAGCCCTGTAAATCCAATCGGATTCGGATTATACACTTGCAACATTTCAAATTCATCACCAAATGATTTAGTGACTTATTTTGGGGCTTTTGGTTCACTTGTATTAGCCTTGTTCATCATGGCAAGTAGTTTCAGGGATTTGACATATATAATATTGCTGTCAAAGAATAACCACACAATTTTCCCATACATAAAGCGTGTTTGTTCAAAAAACAAATACAAGAAAGAGTGAAAAAGGCAAAGAGAAACTAAATATATTCTGTGCCAAATAATGAAATATAATTCATTACATTCCTATTTAAATATAATGCTTGCATTAACTACAGCAAGTGCGGCAACTGTAGTGAGGTTGGCCCAGGATGGGGCAGTGTTTCATTCTGCCGTGCATAGGGTCACTATGGGTTGGTACTGACTTGATGACACCTAACAACAACAACAACTAGGCATTTAGATAAGACTGCTTGGACACCTCAATTAGATTCCTGTTGAAGAACAAAGTGTTCTTTATGTTTATGAATTCTCATGAGTATTGATATCTTCATGGTCATAAACCAAACCAAACCCACTGCCATAGAGTTGATTCTGGACTCATATCAATTCTTTACACTGTTGCTGAGACTATACATCTTAACAGGAGCCACATCTTTCTTGAGGACTGGCTGGTGGGTTTGAAGTACCAACCTTGTGGTTAACAGTCCAGTGCTTACTCTACAGCACCACCAGACCTCCTCTTCATAATTATACTGATGCCAAATTTCAGCTTTTTCCATTTTTCGATCTTTAAAATTATGAAATAAATCTGTATGTCTAGTACAATTTCATCAGTGGAATTTTTCAAGCACTACCCAGAAGTGAAATTTAACCAATGCCTTAATTTCAAGATTAGGGACTCTTTTCTTAAAAAAAAAAAAAAAAGCATTAAACTTTACTAAAGATTTGGGGTGAAAGGGAGTGAGAGCTGTATTTTGCAATTCCTAGTGTGGTGCTGTGGGTTAATGCACTCAACTGCAAAGTCAGTTTGAACTGCAACGTTGGCTGTTCAAGATCACCAGTCACTACTCAAGAAACCTAGACAGGTTCACCATGGGTCAGAACCAACTAGACGGCACTTAGCAACAACAACCACATCTCATTGGAGTCCTGGTGTGGCACTATAGGGTATGCACTTTGACAGTTCAAACCCACCAGTTGCTTCTCGAAATCCTATACAGGGAACAATCTCAATGGCACTTAATAACAACAATAGCTCTTAACGTCCCTACAACTAGAGATTGTCATAGACATCTATGTTCAAATTAGTCCACCTTCTCTCTCCCTCTTTCTTATACTGCCCTAATGCATCTCTGGGAATCCATGGGCAGTGCAAAAGGTTAACAAGTTTGGCTGCTAGCTGAAGAGCTGGTGGTTCAATTTCAACTAGAGGCATCTCAAAAGAAAGGTCTAGTTATATACTTCTATGATGACAACTAGTTTTATGGGTTCTATGAAGAAAAATGTGACATCAGGATTGGAGGAAGACTCATTAACAACCTGCGATATGCAGATGATACAACCTTG
>NW_006408527.1:388252-390461 GCF_000296735.1 Chrysochloris asiatica | reverse complement strand
AGTTTTAACACAGGCCTACACTTTTACAATTTAACCTGACTGACAGCTACTTTCCCACACAGAACATTTTGAAAAATATCCACTGTTTTTTCCAGCAAACACTTGTTTTATCAGGATTTTTTTGTTTTTCTTTATGAAAACTTTACCTTCCCATATGAGAAATTCTGCTGGAAATAATAAGATAATACCACTTTCCGTCATTTCATTAAACTAAAATTGTGTATTACACATACACATTATAATTTATCTATATTACCTGTATCTTAAAATATGATTTTAAAACAAATGATAAGAGGTCTTATAGTCATAAAAATGAGTTTACTTTTTTCAGTATTCTCAAGATTCATCTAAAAATACAAAGTTTACTTCTGTACACTCAGCTGTAGACTCTCCTTTTTAATATTAGAAAATATAGGTCATACTCTAGAACCAATTCCTGTCCACCAAAAGGTAGAAAGCAAGATAGCTATGTCCCTTTGAAAACACACTACAAGAAGTCAGAACACTTTTCTGGCTCTAGGATCTTTAGTAGAATCCTACTACATTAAGATAACCTATTGATTTCCTTTTTCAGTAGGATTAGCAAGCATGATGCATATCAAACCTCTACAATGCTTGTACTTGTGAAGTCATTGTCTTTGGCTGGGGTGGAATCTAAGACCATGTAAAAAAACTCAAACAATCCTGTTGTTGTTGTTGTTGTTAAGTGCCATCTAGTCTGTTCCAACCCATAGTGACCCTGTATAGTATTTCCAAGAAGCAGCTGGTGAGCTTGAACCACCGACCTTGAAGTTCAAACAGCTTTGCAGTCTGGTCCATTAGCCCACAGTGCCACAGAGGATTAGAATATGTGGAAGAGAAGTAAGTGCTGCAGCTAGTAGTTTGCTTGCCAATCACAATATATGAGCGCTTTTGTTTTTAAGTCCATTTTTAACTCATAGAAATCCTGTATAAGGTTTCCAAGGAGTGTCTGGTGGGTTTGAACTGCCGACCTTATGGCTAACGGTCCAATGCGTATCCTACAGAACCACAATTAGATTCCATACGTGAGTGAGATCTTAAATCATCTACCTGCTAACTGATAATACACTAAAAAGAGAGTCCAAAAGATGTCAATCAAGCTAGCTTAAAGCAGTGCTGAAACAAACCAAAATTCAGAATTCATAAACTAAGTAAATGGGTTTTGTTGTTTTAAAACAACTAATTTAAGCAGTAAAAGGTAAGAGATGCAGTATGTTGGTCAGAATTGGACTCACCTAGTTTCCAGGGAAGTTGAACAATGTCATCTATTCTCTGTACTCACCCAGTTAAGTAATACTGAGGTTTCTGTCATTGATGTAGAAGGAAAAATAATGGCGTACAATTGCTGTCTCTGATAACAAGCAAATTTTAATTTATACTTCTAATCATGGCAAGCTCCTGGTTTTTAAGACTTAACATGTAGTTTTGAGCTTACATGACATAGTTTTGGTCTTTCCTGAACCACAGTGTCTGTCTTGCATGAAACATAATTCTCACAGCAAGAAGTAAGGAATTTCACTGTCATCCCTTGCTAGTGGAGAAATGAATTGCCCTCTCCATGAACTCAAATTAGGAACTAGGAAGTAACTTTGATTAGCCTGGCTTAGGTTGTATGTCTATCTTTTCTTTTTCTTGTTTCTTACAGTGGAAGGTAAGATCAATCATTTGAGACCTTCCTAGGGATCACTGGTGGTTCAGTGGGTTAAGCATTGCACTAACAACTGCAAGGTCAGCAAGTGGAGTCCACCAGCTACTCTTCCATAGACAGATGTCGCAGTCTGCTTCTGTATATATTTATTTCCTTAGAAACCCCAGGGACCAGCTCAACTTTGTCCTGAAGAGTCACTATGAGTTAAAAATGACTTCAGGACAATGGTTTTTTGTTTGTTTGTTTATTGGTTTTGGTTCTGTTTTCTTTTGCATTAATATAAGCATTATTGTTGTTGTTGTTGAGTGTGTCAGTCAATTCCGACCCATAGTGACCCTGTACAGGGTTTCCAAGGAGCCGCTGGTGAGCTTGAGCCACCAACCTTGCAGTTCAAATGTCTTTGTAGTCTGGCGCATTAACCCACAGTACCACACCAGGACTCCATTACTACTATTAATTTCCCACTATGAATCGGGCTGTGAACCGCAAGGTCAGCAGTTCGAAACTACCAGCTGTTCTGGGGGAGAAAGATGAGGCTTT
>NW_006408527.1:384789-386927 GCF_000296735.1 Chrysochloris asiatica | reverse complement strand
ACTAAGTTTGTAGATGTTTTTGTGGCCTAGAAAAGAATGTGTATTCTTGTGTTACTGTATGGGATGTCTTATAAATGTCAATTTGGCCAATGTGGTTGATAGTGTTTAGCAAATTTATATATTTACTGGATTTTTGTCAGTTTGAGATAGGAGAATTGAAATACTTGACCAAAAGTGTGGATTTTTCTATTTTTCTTTTCAGTTCTGTTAGTTTTTTTCTTTGAGTATTTTGAAGCTCTGCTAATAAAAATATAAAAGTTAAATATTTTTATGTTTTCTCAATTAATTGACCATTTTTCAATACGAAATTACCTTCTTTACCCCAGATAATATTTTTTCTCTTCATTTCTTTATGTAGACTGATATTTTCATCTGGTATCATTACATCTGACTGGAAGATTTGAAACATTTTTGGCTACGTATGGAATTCTAGGTTCATCTCTCCACCTCTGCCACTATATTTCAAACATGTGTCCCTCTGTGTTCTTGCTTAGGTTATTTATGACATAAAATGTACTGTCATTCTTGTTTTTTTCTCTTTAATGGCATTTGTCTTCAGCTGATTTTAATATATTTTTATATTATTATAGACAGAAACTATCCCTAGTTTTGAACAACATGTTTCTTGTGCTTGGGCTCTTTCAAGCTTCTTGGGTCTGGTGTTTTACCTATTTTATTATACAGTATTTAGAATTTTCACCCATTTTTTCTTTGAATAATTTTTCTCCTCCTTTTCCCCTCACTTCTCCTTTGGGGACTCCAATTATACACATATGGAGCCTCTTGAATCCATAGGTCACTAATCCTGTTTTAGTTTTTCAAATTTTCTATGTTTCATTTGGATAGTTTGCAATGTTTTCAATAGCAATCAATAGCTTACTTTTCTTCTGTAATATATAATCTATTGATTTTATCTGGTGTATTTTTCATTTCAGATGTTGTATTTTTAATCTGTGTAATTTTGATATGTGTATTTTTGTATCTTCTAAGTCTCTAACTTTTTGAATTTTTAGAATATATGGGGGCTCCAAAAAGGTCTATGCACAAGTGAGATTAAAAGATAAAACAAATCTTTCCACAGACTTTTTGAAACCCTCTTGTACAATTGTACAGTTGTAACTTGTACAGTTGTAATATCTATTTTATTGTACTCGCATGTTAATTCTAATATCTGCTTCAGTTCTGAGTCAGTTTTGTTTGAATGATTTTTCTCGTTATTTTGTGTCTGGTTTCCCCACCACCAACACCCCTGCTTCTTTGCATTTCTGCAAAGAGTCATTTTAACTTGAGTCCTGGGCACTATGAATTCTATTTTGTTGGGGGCCAAATGTATTAGTGTTTCTACACATATTTTTGAGCTTTGTTCTGGGGTGCAGTTAAATTACTTTGAAACAGACTTTACAGGTCGTGCTTTTAAGATTTATTAGGTAGTACTGGAGCATGATCAGTCTAGAGATAGTCCTCTCTATTGAGATAGGAGTGCTGGTGAGGCACTAGACTGCAAGGTCCGCTTACACCACAAGGTTTACACCACAAGGTTGGTAGTTCAAACTCACTAGTCACTCCTCAGAAAGCCTATACAAAGTCACTATGAGTCAGAACAGATGCAATGGCACTTAACAGCAACAACAACAAGGGAGATAGGACTCTTCTGTGTATTTTATCCAGTGTCCCAAAATTAGGAGGTTTTTCCAGTTTGGTCAGTTGAAGCCAGAATTACTTCAAGCATAAATGCCAAGCACTTTCATCTATCGTCCTTTGGGTTTTCCATACCCCCTATCCCAACCTCACAAGTATAATGGGTATTTAAGAAGGATGCTCTCCAGATATACAGAATTATCTTTCAACTTGGTTAGGCCTGCACTTTGTACGCTGTTGTTCTGTACATTGTGCAAACTCTAGTCAATTTGGACTCGTCTGACCTTGTCTCTAAATTCAGGTAGAATATATTCAAGGTCATATTTTGGCTTTCGTGGACTTCTTTTCATTTTCTTCAGCTTCAGTTTAAATTTGCATATGAGCAATTGATGGCCTGTTCCACAATCTGCCCCTGGCTTTGTTTTCACTGATGATATGGAGCTTTTCCATCGTCTATTTCCGAAGATGTAGTGAATTTGATTTCTATGTATTCCATCTGG
>NW_006408527.1:372863-384144 GCF_000296735.1 Chrysochloris asiatica | reverse complement strand
CATATTGTCAGAAGGGACCAGTCACTGGAGAAGGATATCATGTTTGGTAAGGTGGAGGGTCAGAGAAAAAGAGGAAGACCCCCAGTGAGATGGATTAGCAAAGTTGCAGAATCAATGGGCTCATGCGTGGCAACAATTGTGAGGTTGGCCCAGGATTGCGCAGTGTTCTGTTCTGTTGTGCATATGATTGCTATGAGTTTGTACTGACTCGATGGCACCTAACAACAACAACAATGTTGTCTCTGGAGTCCTGGTGCAGTGCTGTGGATTAATGCACCAGACTGCAAAGCCATTTGAACTGCAAGGTCAGCAGTTCAAGCTCACCACCTGCTCCTCAAAAACCCTATACAGGGTCACTATGGGTCCGAATTAACATGACAGCACTTAACAACAACAAATCTTGTCTCTACATCCTTAACTCAGAGAATCGATTGGGCCTCACCTGGGTTCTCTCTTCCCACATCCTGGCCTGAAAATTCCCTCAAGGCATGAAGCTTTGGCAATCAAAGGATTTATTTCTTAGAAATCATTATCCTTTATTGCTGACCTTTAGTGTTTCATGCATTTTGTCCATATGTGGGCTTTTGGTTTTGGTTTTATGACGAGATGACAAATTCACTTTCTATTTTTCCATTTCATTTGAAGTACTACACTATGAATGAGCCCTGGTGGCTTGGTGGATTAAGCATTGGACTGCTTACCTCAAGGTCAGATGTTCAAACCAGAGGTTCAAACCTAGTGGTCACTCCTTTGGAGAGAGATGAGGTTGACTATTCCGATAAAGATTTACAGTCTTAGAAACTCCACAGAGCAGTTCTACTGTGTCCTACAAGGTTACTATGAGTTGCAATTGACTCAGTGGCAGTGAGTTTTGCTTTTTGGTATAAGCCTCAAAAATATGATTTTGTAGATCTAACAAAACAATGATCAGAGCAGTTTTGGTGGTGCTGTAGTCAATGTGCTTGCTGCTAACAAAAAGGTTAATACTTCACATATTATTGTTGTTGTTGTTAAGTTTCGTCGAGTCGGTTCCAACTCACAGCAATGCTGTATAGGATGAAGAGCATCTGGTGAGTTTGAACCACTGATCTTACAGTTCAAATTGACCTTGCAGTGCAGTGCACTAACTTGCAGCAACACACCAGGACTCACAGTGACCCTGTATAGGGTTTCCAGGAAGCTGTTGGTGGATTTGAACTGTCGACCTGTGGTTCACAGTCCATTGCTGATCCTACAGCGCCACACCAGGAATACTCAGTATATGTTGTTGTAATGTGCCATGGAGTCGGTTCTGACTCATAGTGACACTGTACAGGATTCTGAGGCTGTAAATCTTTATGGGAACAGAAAGCCTCATCTTTCTCCCATGGAACAGCTGGTAGTTTCAAACTGCTGACCTTGAGGTTCACAGCCAGATTTGTAACCATTATGCTGTTGTTGTTGTTGTCAGGTGTCATTGAGTCGGAACCAACTCATAGCAATCCCATGCAAAGCAGAATGAAACAATGTCCAATCCTGGGCCAACCTCACTACCGCTGTCACACTGGAGTCCATCAATGATGCCACCTGGCCAATCCATCTCGTTAGCAGTCTTCCTCTCTTTTTCTGACCCTCCACCTTACCCAGCATAACATCCTTCTCCAGAGACTTTTCCCTCCAGACAATATGTCCAATGTATGAGCAACGAAGCTTAGCTATCTTGGCCTCCAAGGAGCACTCTGGCTGCACTTCTTCCAAAACAGATCTATTGGTTCTTTTGGCAGTCCATGGCACTTTCAATATTCTCCTCCAACACCACAACTCAAAGG
Organism: Chrysochloris asiatica; assembly: GCF_000296735.1. Lineage (NCBI taxonomy): Eukaryota > Metazoa > Chordata > Mammalia > Afrosoricida > Chrysochloridae > Chrysochloris > Chrysochloris asiatica. The sequence continues at coordinate 382,336 of NW_006408527.1, read as the reverse complement.
CATCATCAATTCTTCTATGAACTTCCTTATTCACTGTCCAGCTTTTGCATCCATATGAGGTTATTGAAAATACCATGGCTTGGGTCAGGCGCACCTTAGTCCTCAAGCTGACATCTCTGCTCTTCAATATTTTAAAAAGTTCCTGTGCAGCAGATTTGCCCAATGCAGTACGTCGTCTGATCTCCACTACGCTACAGTCTAGGAAATTCCATGGGATAATTCTACTATGTCTTATGGGTCACAAGGTCACTGTGAATCAGAATCAGCAGTGGGTTATATGACAAAATCCACAGAGAATTTCAATTACCTGCATCATAGATGGAGTTGCACTGGGAAACATTTATTGGGCTGCTTAATATAAGCTCCAAGCTCTGAACCCAAACCAAATTGAGTGTCACAGAAGCTTGACAGAAATACCTCTGTTCATTATATCAGGATAAAGGGACTTCATGGGTCAAAAACAACATACTATTCCTCAATTGCTCAAACCTATCTTCTTAAACAGTCAAAATTGCAGTTCTGCACTTTCTATCACCACATCAGCACAACATTTTCTTAAAGACAAACTCTGATACCAGTGAGGATTTGAATGAAGATTATCAGAGATACAATACATTCTGAGATGCTGAAAAGTGTGAGAAACAGCATTATAAACAGAAGTGTGAATTAGAAATATACCAGGCATTATGCATGTGAATGGGAGCAGCAGAGGAAGAGAAAAAAAAAAAAAAAGTTTTTATCTGGTAACTATTCAAACAAAAGTTTACAGCTATAGTCTCTTACTTCATTAAATCACCAGTAGAAATAAAAGAGCCTGCTTCAGCCTGTTTCCTAGTTATCTACCACTGCTACAACAGAAATATCACAAGTGAAAGGATTTTTAAAAACAGACATTTATTTTTCACAGATTAGGAGGGTGAATTCAAGGTGCCATCTCTAGGGAAAAGTTATCTCCTGGGTTTAGGAGTTTGTCAACACAGGGACCCTAACTCTTCTTTCTCAGTGGTATGGTAGGAGATTCCTCTAGTCATTGCTTTCTTGTTTCATGCATTTTTTTTTATTCCCCCCCCAAGTTAATTTTGTATCCCAAAAAAGACTGATTCAAGATATAACTTAATGTTGTAGGTTGTATCTTGTTAACATAACTATCTCTAATCACATCTCATTGATAACATGGTGTGGTGGTGGTGGTGGTGGTATGCCATGGAGTGGGTTCCGACACAGAGTGAACCTGTATAGGGTTTCTGAGGTTATAAAGCTTTACAGGAACAGAAAGCCTCATCTTCTTTCTGCGGAACCACTGGTAGTTTCAAACTGCTGACCTTCTGACCGTGAAATTATCAGCCCAACTCATAATAACTACGCTACCAGACCTCCTTATTGACAACACAGAGGTTACAATTTACAGCATATAAGATAATTATATCAGATCATACATGGAGGATAATTACATACTACTGAAAATCATGGCCTAACCAGGTTGGAAATTAAGCTGATATTTAGTTATATATCTAATTGAGTGAAAAAGTGAAGACATAATAAGTTAAAATAACAGCAATTGTGAGGATGCTGTGGGACCAGGCATGTTTCATTCTATTTGGCATAGGGTCACTTTGAGCGAAAATCACTCAATGGTACCTAACAACAACATATATACGTTATGTTATGTGCCATTGAGTCAGTTCCACCTCATAATGACTCTGTATAGGCTAGAAAGATTGAACCATTAGCAGTTCAGAGCTTAGCCTATAGTACCACATTGGGACATATGTATATATGTTTATATTCATGGAGTCCTGGTGTGGCGCTGTGGGTTAATTGCCAGAATGCAAAGTTATTTGAACTTCAAGGTCGGCGGGTCAAGCTCACCAGCTGCTTCTCGGAAACCCTATACAGGGTCACTATGGATTGGAATCGACTCCATGGCACTTCACAACAATAACAACAACATTTATATTCATGTATATGAATATATATGTGGTTAATGTGCTGTACTGCGAATTTGATTTGAACTGCAAGATTGATGATTCAAGCTCACCAGGCACTCCTCGGAAACCCTATGGGCCAGAACCTACTCAACAGCTCTTAATCACAACGACTATATATGTATGTATATGTGTGTGTATAAATACAGCTGTTAAGCATTGTGGAGTTGGTTCTGACTCATAACAAACCTGCATAGGGTTTCCAATGAGCAGCTGGGTGGTTTGAACAGTTAGGAGTTCACCTACAGCACCACACCATCATCTATCTATCTATCTATCTATCTATCTATCTCTCTATATATATATGGTGGTGGTGGTAGTGTGCTGTGGAGTTGGTTCCAACTCATGGAGACCCTGTATAGGGTTTCCAAGGTTGTAAGTCTTTATGGAAGCAGAAAGCCTTATCTTTCTCTCACACAACAGCTGGTAGATTCAAACTGCTGACCTTGAGATTAGCAGCCTGACTCATAAAGACTACGCTACCAGAGTTCCACATAGATGGAGTCCAGGTGTGGCTTTGTGGGCTAATTCGCTGGACCACAAAGTTGTGGTTTGAACCACAAGATTACCAGCTGCTATGATTCGGAAAATAAGTTAGGATATGGTAGCATTTATAAGGTTGACCATGTTCCTATTTCCTTCTTCCTTCAAAATCTCGCTAACAAAAATATTTGTTAAATAGTGTAGACTCCTGTGGTGGCACTGCCGGATTAGCACTGGACTGTGAACCACAAGGTCAGCAATTCAAACCCAACAGCGGCTCCTTGGAAAACCTATACAGGGCTGCTATGAGTCAGAATTGACTCTGCAGCACTTAACAACAACAGTAGAGAAGAAAATGTTGCTGTTAGTAAGTGCCATCGAGTAAGTTCCAACTCATAATGAGTGACCCTGTATAGGATTTCTGACAAGCAGCTGGTAGGTTTGAGCCAATGACTTTGTGGTTAGCAGTTAAGTGCTTATCCTACAGCACCAAATCAGAACTCCAGAGAAAAAAATAATGCTGACTTTTTTATTATTTTTATTTTCAAAACCTTTTTTTCTAAGATAACAGAAGGAGAAAATAAAAATGAATATATTTGGCAGATCAAGAAGCTACAATATGGATACTATCAGAATTTTATTCCTAAAATAAGAAAACTGATTTTTCCTACAAAACAACTGAAAGCCTTAAGTCATGGAGGCAATAAAACAGGGAAGGATTAGGATACAATAATAAAGACTGAAGTGAGAACAATTACTCTCCTCAGAACAACTTTGCACTCTTTGTCTTTACATGCGATGATGTCTGAAAATGGTTTTAGATGATAAATGGTACAAGGTGGCAATACAACAAACATTTACTTTGTAGAGGCCAGAAATAATTCTTAATATCCTACAGTGTGTAGGACGGCACCCCACAAAGAAGGCTTATCCAACCCAAAATGTCTGTGTTGAGGTTGAGAAAGTATAATAGAATGGACTGACAGTCTATTTAAGAAGTAGTTAGACTTCTGTGTCCCCTTTTGAACCTCACATAGCAGGTTAAACTACTACTTCTTTGTGACATCGGAGTCTTATTTTCAAGAAAGATTAAAACTAACCAGCTCCATTCTATAGATAATCAATAACCAATAGCTAAATCAATAAATTGTTGTTTAGTGCTGTTAAATCAATTTCAATTCATAGTGGCCCTGTATTGGGTTTCCAAGGAGTGACTGGTAAGTTTGAAATGCCAATATTGTGATTCAAACCAACCTTGCAGTCCAGTGCTATATCCCACAGTGCCACATCATGATTCCCAAATAAATAAACAGTGGATGAAATATGTTGTTGTTGTTATTATGTGCCGTGAAGTCAGTTCCGACTCATAGAGACCCTATACAGGATATCCAAGGCTGTAAATCTTTGCAGGAGCAGAAAGCCTCATCTTTCTCCAGCGGAACTGCTGGTAGTTTCGAACTGCTGACCTTGCGGTTTGCAGCCCGATTTATAACCACTATGCTACCAGAGCTCCATATGGATGAGTTATAGGCCAGAAAAAAAGAGAATGGAAGTTTAAACAAGTGGTCTTAAAGTGGTCTGTATGTTAAATTGGGAACTGCCCTCATTCTTTTCCCCTTACATTGTTTTTAGAAAGTCAGCAGCCAGACTTATTTTCATTAAAAATTAAATAGATGGATTATTCTTAAGAAAAACTTGTAAGTTACAGAGATAACCTCTGAGACTGACATCTGAGCCTTCTTCAACTATAATGGAAACAATCAGTGTCCTCTAGAATTTTCATTCTGCATATGCTCACAGAGTAAAGCATGTTTTGGAAATGGTTTCCCATCTCACTGTTGAATAGAATAGACAACAAGGTGTTGTCAGACATTTGTGCAAAATTTCAACATGAAAGACAAAGAGAAAGAATGAATAAATACAAGAAAAAAGTCAGAGTGGGCAGCAGAAGAGATGATGCAAAGAATAGCAGAAAATACAAACCAAATACAAGTCAATAAATACTACTTACTCTAGAAAAATAGGCTAAAATTTGAATCCATTTAAAAAAATAGAATAAATTCCTTTAAAAAAATCTGTGAAGGAAAGAGCTCTTGAAAATTAAGAAAGAAACAGTCAAAATAAATCAACAAATACTCAGTAAGACAGTTGAAAAAGAAAGCTGAGCAAATTCCTCTGAATGAATAATAAAAATATGGAGTTTTAAAAAAAGAAGCAAGCAAGCAAAAATGAGCTCATTCGCTTTCCAGAATGTGTGTTGGGGTGGAATGTGAAGCAATTTTAAAAAAACACATAATCTTCTCTGTGGCTTCCTCTGTTATTCTCAGAGCATGACCACCACATTTCTATAAGAAACACAAATGACTAAAGAACATACTGGAAAAATGGCTATAAGGTGGTAAAATTCAAAATTAATATTCAAAGCTTCACAGGCAATTTTGAGAAGAATGTATTTATACGTTGTTCCTGGAAGAGCAAATTGGTAAAAAAAAGAAAGAGAAAGAAAAACATGTACTTTCTTGAAAAATATTTGTAACTCTTTTACAAGTTTCTCCGAAGGCAAAGATCCATACTTTATGTGAGTTAATGCGCTGGACAGCAAAGTTGGTTTGAACTGCAAGGTAGGCAGTTCAAGCTCACCAGTCACTCCTCAGAAACCCTGTACAGAGTTGCTACGGGTCAGAACTAACTCAATGACACTTAACAATAACAACATAGTCTAACAACTGTGAAAAAGTTACTCTGTCCCCTGCCCTAAACATCTATGTTGTTGTTGTTGAGTACCATGGAGTCAGTTCCGACTCACAGCGACCCTGCACAGGGTTTAAATCTTTACGGGAGCAGAATGCCTCGTCTTTCTCTTGCGGAACTGCTGGTAATTTCAACCTGCCGATCTTGAGGTTAGCAGCCCAATTTGTGACCACTACGTCTATAATGGATGTGATTCTTCATACTTACTTACATTCTATGTATCTCCTAAACTAAGTTGTGCAAATTCCTAAATATAGATTATGTGCCATTTTCACTAGTCACAGTATAAACTACACCATGTACTATTTCAAACAAGCTAAATCTAGGAGGCCTTAGTCTATAATCTATAAAATGAACATAATGCTATGTAATAAACCTGCCATCAGTATCAACTAAGACAATCAATACAAAAGGGTTTACCATAATCTCTGGAAACAGTATGTGCTTGTTAAAGATTAAGTATGATTATTACTCTGTATATTCCACAATGATATTGAACAAATAGTGAACGGGAAAATTGATTGAATGATTGATAGTCAAACTGTTTGCAATCTTTCTAAGTTCCCTGATGAAACAGATGGTTTGAACTTGGCGGACAGCTTGACCCCACCCCACAGCACCAAGAAAATGCAGATATGCTTCCATAAAGATTGCAATCAAGAGAACACTATGAATCAATTCTGCTCTCACCATGAGTCAGAACTGACTCAATGGCCATGGGTCTGGTTTGGTTTTAGTTTAAAGTACTTGACTTATGATAGGCACTTGCAATGTGAAGAAGAGACCAATCCTTTGTGCAGTGGACAAGGATTCTAAAATCCTTTGGATGTTCCTTCTTCTTTCTTTTATTCATTCCATATCAGCTAACTATTTTTTTTTTTTTCTGTTCCTAGAGCACATTAGAGATGCTCCCACCTTGGAGTGTTTGCAAAGACCCCTTCACTCTGCCTTATCCCCCTTCTTCCAGATTTCTACATAACTATCTCCCTTACTTCCTTCAGATCTCAAATCAAATGTTCCTAACACATATCTAAAATTGTAATTCTCTTCCCCTTCATCCTGTCCAATTTCTTCCATAGCACCAAGCTTAGTAAATAAATTACTTATTTCTTATATTTATTGCTTATTATCTTTTCCACCCACTCCCCATTTCCTATTACAATGTAAGCTACACCATAGCAGACATTTTAGCCTTTTGAATCTTGTGTTAAAGAAATGCATGGATTTTCATTTTACAGAATAAAAAACAGATCCTCAGAAAGATAAAGTTACCTTTCAAAAGTTATATAGCTAATATGTGGTCACATTCTTAAATCTATCCTTATAGCTACTTTGCTAAATTCATTCCACTTGTGATAAACTACAAATCTAACAGCAGCAAAAAGAGGAGTTTTAGACCCAAGGAAGGTGTTAGGCCATGCACTTTGGAAGTCACCAAAGTAGTACATGTATTGTTTGTGAATTCCTTTGGCTGGGACTGATGTTCACTGTTGGTTGTTAGTTACTGGGTTGTGATCACATCCACAATCTCTCCATTTTTAACAACACTACAAAAGTCTTCTTTCCAAAGCTATGCATCAGTGATGGGTATACACTGTCCTTTGTGTGAAAAGTGGCAAAGTACATTTGGTAGGGAGTTCCTGAAATGATGATCTTGGTCATCATCTCTACCTATACTCAGCAGTTAGAGGCTCAGTTCTACCAAGGAGCAATAATCCAAGCATGATTTTTTTTGTGTGTGAAAATAATACTTTTGTGCTTAAAGAAAACATGAAATCTGAAGATTAATAAGTTAGATGGCTACAGTATTGATAAGTTATTTATGTTCTGGGAATGATATTCAGAGTTCTAGTGTGGCACTGTAGGATAGTACAGGACCACAAGGTCAGTTTGAAATGCAAGGTTGGTGGTTCAAATTCACCAGCCACTTCTCAGAAACCCCAGACAGGGTTGTTATGAGTTAGAACTAACTTGACAGCACTTGACAACAAAAACAAATATTTGAAGTAATTTGACATACTTTCAAAACAGCAGAAATATAAGCATATGTCTGTCTTCCTGGGCACTCATTTGGCTGTAGGTAGAGAAAATCTAATGTTCTATAGATTACATCTTCTCACTGAATTCACTAATAGCCAATGAGGTAATGTTGGCATTGCCAAACAATGTAATAATTTGAAACTCAGAGTCAAAAGGAGAACAGGAAGTCTGTCCTGGACATTAAATTGGATATGGAGGGGTTTTTTTGCACAGGAAAGACATAGAAAAATGAGCCAAAAAGAATAAATTAAACCACTGAGTATATTCAGAATATATATATATATATATATATTCGAATAGAGAATGTCATAGACTTTTATAGAGATTCTTTAAGTCCCACTTCTCTTTGTTGGGGGATTCACTCATTCACATTGTCATTCAATGGAAGCTTGATCATATACTACCCCATGGCATGCACCCTTTGTGTATTATAGGATTATGTTACAATTCAGTACCTTTCAGCTTCTATAACTTCTGTCCTCAGAATCACCGTCCTTACCCAGCAATTGCATACTGAATGATTTCCACAAGTCGGCTCTTATACTTGAATTCATTTAATAAATACTATCAATTTAATTTTCTTCCACTAGAATTCTGGTAATGATACTCTAGCATCCTTAAGGTGGGGTGCTGGCAGTGAACTAGCCTAAATATAGGAAATCGGGCGATATATTCTCTGTAAATGAATCGCAATAAAATCAATAATAAAATGTTATACATTTTTTTACTTGAAATTCAACCAGGATTCTCTTTTGAAGTTATTAATGATAACTAGACTTTGATTTTGGCTCTTTTAATCTAGATACATCATCGGAAAATACCACTTGCTAGTAAGACATCATGGTTGATAGAAGATCAGCAAAAATTAGAAGAATCCCTTAATGAGCTAGATGGACACAAGGCACACACCAATGTGATCATAAAGATGACACAGACCAGGTGATGTTTCATTTTGTCTCCATGAGTCAGAACTAAATCAGTGACAACTAACAGCACAACCAACAGTTCTGAACAATGCCTGTACACTTCTTCATTGTGATGGAACACAACAGAAACTCTCCATTCCTACTAGCATAGTGAGTGGTTATGAGTCAGGCTGCTAATCTCAAGGTCAGCAGTTTGAAACTACCAGCCATTCTGTGGAAGAAAGATGAGGCTTTCTGCTCCTGGAAAGATTTACAGTCTCAGAAACCCTATGCAGGGTCATTAGGAGTCAGAAGCTACACCAGGAGACACCACCAGCACCACCCATTCCTGTCTCAGAACACCACTGTGCCATTCCCATTCTCAGAGGTATCCATCCAACAGCTCTTAACAAATGAAGCCTAAATTTCATCATGTGGTCTCAACATTCTTCTCCAGTCTCATCATTACATTCCTACCTCAGTGATGGTTCTGGAATGTCAATAACACGGGGACACTGGCAAGAATTTGCTGGAAGGATTGGTCCCAGATTTGCCGAGTAGCCATATTTGCATAGCAGCACACTCTCCTTATTTACTTGATAAGATCATAAACCTGTCTGGATGGCATAGAGGAAGAGGATGGTGGGAAGAGGAGTGTAATTATGTGGGAATGGAAGACATGAAGACTCCCAAGAAGCTCCTGACTTTCTACTGTCCATACGCTATCATGCTTTCTGCAAATAAGCTTTCTTTTTTTTCTTCTTGGTTTGCATGTTAAATTTTGAATAGAAGTAGTAAGAATAACCACAATTGCCTTGTTCCTGATCTAAAGGGGGAAATGTAAGCAGAGGACTGCTAAGTGCAAGGTTGTCAGTTCAAACCTACCAACTACTTCATGGGAGAAAGTTGAGACTATCTGCTCCCATAAAGATTTGTTGTTGTTATGTTCCATTGAGTCGGTACCGTCACATAGCGACCTTCTGCACAGCAGACCAAAACAATTCCCAATCCTGGCCCATCCTCACTACTGTTGCCACGCTTGAGTCCATCGATGCCACCACTTGGCCAATCCATCTCATTGGGGGTCTTCCTCTTTTTCTCTGACCCTCCATATTACCAATCAGGATATCCTTCTCCAGCAACCAGTCCCTCCTGACAATATGTCCAAAGTATGAGAGATGAAGTTTGGCCTTCTTGGCCTCCAGGGAGCATTCTGGCTGCACTTCTTCCAAAACGGATCTATTGGTTCTTTTGGCAGCCCATGGCACTTTTAGTATTCTCCTCCAACACCATAACTTCTATGGTCTTC
>NW_006408527.1:362103-369551 GCF_000296735.1 Chrysochloris asiatica | reverse complement strand
TTTTCATCTAGGTGTCTAAATATCTCTAGAAATCCTTAGCAAGAAGCATGTAGGAACAAATCACCAACAGTCACAAGGCCTACATAGTATCAATATCTGTGTGAATGAAAGCAGAGAGAAGTAATAGGGCATCTGACTTTTCAAAGACCTGAAAACTGGAGAGACCAAAGGACAGCAAATCAATTTGAGAAAGGGCAGCTGAAACTAGAGTTTTGTTGATGCACTGCCAAATAACTGTAAGAGTTCTACAGTGGACAAAACAGGAAAGCATAAAACTACCAAGTTGTTTCATTAAGTGTCATCAAGTTCATTCCTACTCACAGACACCATGGCTTCCAAGAAGCAGCTAGTGGATTGTACCTTGTAGTTAGCAGCCCCATGTTTATCATATAGCACCATGTCATGACTCCATATAAGCGTAAGAATCTTCTCCCAGGAGATTTAAAAACACAGACACATGTAAACATTAATGTTTACTGAAGCCCTATCTACAGTAGCCAAAAGGTAGGTGAAATTCTAAATGTCCATCAACAGATGAATGAAGAAACAAAATGTGGTGCATACATATAATGTGGTGCAATATTATTCCATCATAAAAAGAAATGCAGGCCAGCTTCAGGATGAACCTTGAAAGTATGCTGAGTGAAATGAGTCAGTCACTAAAGTATTATTATTATATTATCTTACTTTTATGAAATATCTACAATAGTTATGTTTACAACAACCAAAGTCTTATTAGTTAACAGGAAGTTGTTGTTAAGTGCCGTCAAGTCGGTTCTGACTCACACCCACTCTGTATAGGGTTTCCCAGGAGCAGCTGGTGAGTTCGAACTGCCAACCTTGCAGTTCAAAACAGCCTTGTGGACCAGTGTTTATTCTAAAATGCCATACCAGTAGAGGAGGGAGAAAATGGCAGTCACTGTCTAGAAAGCATTCAGTTTCTGTTTATGGTGATAGAAAATATAAAAATGATTATTGATGATGGTTGCACAATTAATATCACTAAAATGTACAAGGGGAAAATTTTGAATTGGGAAATATTGTGTTCTTTTTATTTTTAAAACAATAAAGTAAAAATGTTTATTCATCAGAAATAAAAAGATGAGAGTATTTTAGCTCCAATGAATTCTAAAGTGACCCACCAGAGCACTAATCAAAGGACAAATCCCCAGAGTGAAAATAAACTACTGAGAGAAGAGAGAATAAATTGTTATAATAGGATAAACTTAACAATAGAAATTTGGAATTTAGCATGGGCTTATCAATGAAATGAAAACCCTAAGCCTATACGTGCTGTTGATAAAATGATGTTGACTCAGTTCCGACTCATAGTGACTCTGTATAGGGTTTCCTAGAAGAAGCTGTTGGGTTAGTCATGCTAAACAACACATTTCAGCAAAGCTGAATTTATCATTTCCCCACTGTTCATTTTCTTAACTATTATGTATACTTTTCCTAGCACAGTGTAGTATCTATAATAGTTTGACTCATTGGTTGAATAAATTATTATAAATTATATCACCAAAATACATTTAGGAGAAATTATGCAATGGCATGATGCTATTATTTTTTATAACAACATAACATCACAAAATTGTTATATCACCAAAACATGTTTTAGATAAATTTTGCAATGTTACAGAAGTTGTTGTTGTTGTTAGGTGCCATTGAGATGCCACTGACTCATAGGGACCCCATGCACAATAGCACAAAACACAGCCCAGTCCTGTGCCAACCTCAGAATCATGGCTATGCTTGAACCCAATGCTGCTGCCATTGTGCCAATCCATCTCATTGGGAGTCTCCCTGTTTTTCTTTGACCCTCCACTTTACCAAATATGATATCCTACTCCAGGGACTGGTCCCTCCTGATAACATGTCTGAAGTATGAGAGATGAAGTCTGGCCATGCTGGCCTCTAAGGCACATTCTGACTGTAATTCATCCCACACAGATCAGTTTGTTCTTTTGGCAGTCCATAGTGCTTTTAATATTCTCCTCCAACACCATAACTCAAATGCATCAATTCTTCTACGGTCTTCCTTATTCACTGTCCAACATTCACTTATGTGGGTCAATACACAATTTGTTTTCTTATATATTCCATCTAGTGAGGTCTATGTATACAGTCACCTTTTATATTGTTTAAAAAAGGTATTTGCAATATAAAAGTCATTGGTCTTGCAAAATTCTATCATTCAATCTCCAGCATCAGTTATATCACCAAGGCCATATTTTCCAACCTTTTCATTCCAATCACCAGTAATTGTTAATACATCTTGATTGCATGTTTGATCCACTTCACACTGAAGAAGTTCACAGAATTCTTCAATTTCATCATCACCAGCTTTAGTGGTTGGTGTGTAAATTTGAATAATAGTGGTATTAACTGCTCTTTCTTGTAGGCGTGTGGATTGTACTTCAAGACAGATCTTGAAATGTTCTTTTTGATCATGAATGCGATGCCATTCCTCTTCAATTTATTATTCCCTGTATAGTAAACCATGTGATGGAGTTTCAAAATCGCCAATACCAACCAGTTCACTTCAGCTCACTTATGCCTAGGATATCAATGTTTATGTGCTCCATTTCATTTTTCACTATTTCCAATTTTTCTAGATTCAAACTTTATACATTCCGTGTTCCAATTATTAATGGATGTTTACAGCTATTTCTCTTCATTTTGAGTTGTGCCCATCAGCAAATTAAGGTCCCAAAAGCTTTACTCCATTCAGATCACCACAGTCAACTCTACTTTGTGGAAGCAGCTCTTCCACAGTCATATTTTGAGTGCCTTCTAACTTGAGGAGCTCATCTTCCATATTCTGAATATGCAACATATTCTGAATAACATTCTGAATATGGAATACATTCTGAATAATATTCTGATGTTCTTCAACATGTTTCGAAATGCAGTTTTCAGGTACTGACAACGTTCCACTCTATTCATAAGGTTTGTAGTGACTAAATATTCTGAAGGAATCCGTCTCTCTTTCTACCTAGTCTGTCTTCATCTGGAAGTTCATCTGAAATCTGTCCACCATGGGTGACCCTGCTGGTATTTAAAATACTGATGACATAATTTCCAAAATCACAGCAACATGCAAGCCACCACGGTACAACAACTTAAAGACAAGTTGTGGACAGAAGTTACAATAATCTTAAAAGTTTCATAGGGAGTTATTTATGACTCCTTGAATATTTTTTTTATAATAATTGTGCCAATATCTTCTTTAAGTAAAAGAAAAAAAACACACAATATTCATAGTTTTTAGATTGTTGTTTAAAATGAATATAACTGCAACTTTTAAATGCAGAAAAAAATATCTGAATAAAAATCTAAATTCAGCAAATGTTGAGTGTATTTTCAAGTTGAATCCTCTGATTTTCCAAAATTAAATATTTGTAACCTGAAAGGTGGAACCAGGGAATCTTAATTTTTTTTTCCAAGTTCTGTTGATGATTACTATGAACACTAAACTTTGAGAACAGTTGCATTAAGTACTTGCTCCCTATACTGCAAGGTCAGTTTGAACCACAAAGTTCAAACTTACCAGTCGCTCCTTGGGAACCCTATAGAGGATTGCTATGCATCAGAACTGACTGGGCAGCACTTAACAACAACAACCTATTAATTCAGTTACCATCATCTGTGTATTCCTAAGCACTCAATCTTAAATTTATTTTTCTTGTAAATTAGTTATACATCTCATGAAATTATTTGCGAAATCTATCATATCATTGAGTATCCAAGAAACATAGTCTTTATGAACTGGACTAATATTGGAGTACTGTACTACTGAATACTGGAAGCAGTCTGTTTTTAGCAATGTTGGTTTTGATTGGTTTTAATTTATCGAATAGTTAATTACTCATAGCAATGTCGGTGCTTATAAGGAAAAACAACATCTATCTGTCAGAATTTGTATGGTATGGTCTACTTACTAGGAGCTTGCTTAACCCAAATCATAAAGCCTGAAAGTCACAACTCTTTTCTAGCATAGATACAGAAACTTATTTTTAAGAACTTCTTCCTATCTTGAGAAGAAAAGTCCACATTCTTGTAACAGTCTACCTTTGTAAGGTAGTCATTCCACTTCAAAAATAAATAAATGAATCTGCAGTTGCTTCTGCCACATATAAATGTCACAAATTGGAGAATGCTAGGTGAATAATGTACATCATAATACTTGTTTCCATTTAAGTGTTTTGCGATACCGCTGTTTATCATCTTGCTCAGCTGTCGAAAATATTCATTTGAGAAGAAAAGCTTCTACATGGGTATAAAACCAAGATGTCTTTTCTTTTCCATTCTACAATGCCTGTCATTTGTCAGGCTGGTGGTATATTTTTACAGCTTCCCTCCACACCCTGCCAAAGGCATTTCTGAAACCACATTCCAAACCTGCCCACCGCAATCTCTAAGGAGTATGCAAAAAGGTAAAGTTTTGAAGCTTGCTCAAATGAAACGGTGCTATAGGAACAGAATACATTTTTTTCTCAATCTTTTGAGTGTTGAAACTGAAATAGTGACATACTTGAATTGTTTTAAGAGAAAGAAGTACAATTATAGGCTTTTTCGTGCTTAAAAGGATATATTTTCATACTGCATCTTTTTTTTTCTGATTCCTCCTCCTTTTATTTATTTATTTCCTTGGTTGTCTTAGCTCTATTTTTTTCAGTGATTACAAGCTATAATTTTTTAAAGATGCATGGAATAGATGACACCATGTTAAATTGAGCATTTTATAAATGTCATCTGAATCATGTAACTGTACAGTGTAGTCCTATTTGCTGCAAAATCAATATAAAGGTTATTACCAAAATGGTGTTTTGATTTCATAAAAATCAAAGCTCTCTCTGTAGCATCAAACAATATTTCCAACATAAATACATGTTTTATGTTAATGCTGCATAGAGATGCAATTTCAAAAAAGTTTGATTATTTGATTTGACAATCTTTTTGACAAAAATTATTTTTAAATTTCTGTGCACTCACATTAACATGCCTGCATACTATGGTATTAGTTCATTGAATCAGTAAAACCATAAATTTCAAATATTATAGGAGGAAATATCCAGCTGTGATGATTACAAAATAACTGCACAACATTCCAAAATGACTATATAAACTATTCACAAGTTGATAGGTTATGGGTAAGACAGTAAGATGAAGTATTAATATGCACTAAGTAATAAATGTGGGAGTCCTGGTGAGGTGCTGTGGGCTAATGTGTCAGACTGCAAAGTTGTTTGAACTTCAAGGTCGGTGGCTCAAGCTCACCGGCTGCTCCTTGGAAACCCTATACAGGGTCCCTATGGGTCAGAACTGACTTGACGGCACTTAACAACAATAAGTAATAAATGTAGCATATTAATTTTTCAACATTATCCAAATCTCCATTTGAGAATCATATTGGTTTCAAGATACTAATACCTCTCAAGTATACACACAATGCTCTTTCTTAAATATTTAGGAATTTTTGGAATGTTTAGTATAAAACTGACAGGATTTGGCACAACAATCCACCAACAAATGGATATGTTTTGTTTTGTTTTCCTATTTTGTTGTTGTTAAATGATATTGTTTGAGTTAGTTCTAATCCACAGAGACCCTGTACAGAGTTTCCAACTTTGAGGTTCAAACTGACTTTGCGGCATAGTGTATTAACCCACAGTGACACACCAAGACTCTTTACTATTGTAGGTGAATGTAAGTAAATAGTCAATTAAGCAATCCTCTGTGAGATTCACCAGGAACTTTGGCATGGTGTTAGGGATACATGCTAAAGTGAGACCCTAATGTTTTCAACCTCTCATTGAACTTTGGCTTTGAAAAAAAACAATACAGGTTTTGAATCTCTATTCTGCCCCATTATTATTTGTTTGATGTTGGAGCAACAACTTAATTTACCTGAGTTTCATTGCCTTAATTATATAATGGATATATAATTAAGTACTTTTCCAATTTTGTAAAGACTGAATTATGGGACTACATGTGCTTGGCTTGTAGTCATGGCGGGGCGCTGTGGGTTAACATGCTGGACTGCAAAGTTGGTTTGAACCACAAGGTCCGCAGTTCAAGCTGAGCAGCTGCTGCTCAGAAACCCTATACAGGGTTGCTATGGGTCGGCACCAACTCCACAGCATTAAACAACAAACAAGAACAATGTGCTTGACATAATCTTTCACACATGTCAAGTGCAAAATAAATGAAAACTTGAAGAATCTCCAAGACCCCTGGTGGTGCAACATTGAAACACTTAGTTGCTCACTAAAAGGTTGACTATTCAGACTCACTCAACAGCCAGCCCCACTCTGGTGACAGTGACATCACTAAAGAGGGCGTCTAGACCTCACTGTCAAAGGGTGTAACACTGATCCCAGGGTCCCCAGCGGTGGTGGGTGGGCTGAAGTTGCAGGGGGAGAATGTTATCCAGGTAGTGACATCACTAGGATGATGTCACCCATCATACAGTGCAGTAATTTGTCACCCTTCATCACCTGCCAATCAGAATGTAGGTGGGGGACCTTGGTACCTTCCACTGGGAAGAGAGAAGGGTCTCTACCTTGGCCAATGTAAGAGAGGAGGGGTTGCAGGGAGTCATGAGGTGGGGATTAGAGAGGAGGAGTTGCCCCTACATGACACTTAGTCTTTAGCACAGGTGGACTCAGGCCACTCTGCCTAATGGGGGAGGTTCACTCAAACAGCTGTGACAGTGTGACTTACTCCACAGGGAGATAGCAACCCTATTGATACCACTGCCTGATGATCTGCTCCTGTAAATGTTACAGCCTGGGAAACCCAATGGGGCACTTTTACTCTGCGATATAAGGTGGCTATGAATCAAAATTGACTACAGTGACTAACAAGAACAAAACTGAGGACCTTACATTTTTAGCAACATGTCATCCTTTTGCAAATCTCTTACATACTTCAGACTATGGTACTCCCACCATGACACAAGGTAGCACGAACATGGATAAAGGAGGTCAGGCTTCAGCGCACTAAGACATAATACAAGTGAAGAGTGGGTATATTAAACTTAATTTAAGAATTATTCATTACATCATTGTGACTATTGTGGCTCTGTGGGCTAATATGCTGGAATGCATGGTCGGTTTGAACCACAAGGTCGTCAGTTCAAGTTCACCAGCCGCTCCCTGGAAACCTATATGAGGGCGCTATGGGTGGGAACCAGTCTTAGGTGAGCCTAGCGACCTTGATACTGCTTCTTCCTTTGTTCAGGTAAAACACCTACCCCTCGTACAGTTACAGGAAGAAATCAGCACATTGGTTTGAAAGACTAACAGGGGGAGGATAACTATGTTTTTTTCCTACAACTCAGGAACTTATAAAGAGTAAATGAATGCTGTTGTTGTGTTAAGTTTCAACCCATAGCAACTCTGGATAGGTTTCTGAGGAGCGGCTGGTGAGCTTGAACTGCA